>NC_136478.1:68432871-68480722 GCF_902686455.1 Sciurus vulgaris | reverse complement strand
ATCTGATGAGTGGATTCTCTTTCTGCTTCCTGATCACCATGTGTGCCTCTTTCCTCCATGATGTTCTGCTTCACCTGAAGCCCTGTCAAATGGAGCTGGCCTTATATGAACTAAGACCTCTGAAACCTAGAGCCCTCAAATAAACATTTACCCTTCTACAATTGTGCTGGTCAGGTCATTAGTCACCTTTAGTCTATTTTTAATCAGACGTCACGAAAAGTCCAGTGGAATTTGAATTTGCATTTCTCTATTTGCTAGTGATATTGAACATTTTTTCATATATTTGTGAACCAATTGTATTTCTTCTCTGTGAAGAGTCTGTTCAGTTCCCTTGCCCACTTATTGATTGAGTTATTTGTTTTTCTGGTGTCAAGTTTTTTGAGTTCTTTCTATATCCTGGAGATTAATGTTCTATCTGAGGTGCAGGTGACAAAGATTTTCTCCCATTAAGTAGACTCTTTTCACATTTTTTATTTTATTTTATTTATTTATTTAATTTTTGGCTGTGAAGAAGCTTTTCAGTTTGAATCCATTCCATTCATTTATACTCAATTTTACTTCTTGTTATTTAGAAGTCTTGTTGAAGAATTCATTTCCTAAGTCAGCGTGGTGGAGATTTGGGCCTGCTTTTTTTCTTACAAGTGCAGGGCCTTGATTTACTTTGAGTAGAGTTTTGTTCAGGGTGAAAAATAATTTCAATTTCGTACATATTGATTTCCAGTTTTCCCACCACCATTTGTTGAAGAGGCTATCTCTTCTCCAATGTATGTTTGTGGTGCTTTTGCTCAATTTGAGATAACTACATTTATGAGGGTCTGTCTCTGGGTCTTCAGTTCTTCAACATTGTTCTTCATGTCTGTTTTGGTGACAATACCATGTCATTTTTGTTCCTTTAGTTCTGTAGTATAATTGAACTTTTGGCTTTGTTATGCCTCCTGCTTCAGTTTTCTCACTGAGGATTGCTTTGGCTTTCTGGTCCTCTTAGTCTTTCAAATTAATTTGATCACAGCTTTATCTATATTTATAAAGAATGTCATTGGAATTTTAATAGGAATTGCTAAATACGTGTTGCATATTTTTAATTATTTTTTTTATTTTTACAGACTGCATTTGATTCATTGTACACAAATGGGTACAACTTTTCATATCCATGTATAGCACTTTTGATAGTATTTGACATTTGACAGCATTTAATCTGCATATCCGAGAACACTATAGATATTTCCATATTCCAAGGTATTATGAAATTTCTTTTATTAGTGTTTTGTGGTTTTCACAGTAGAGATCTTTCACCTCATTTTAGACTGATTCCCAAATATCTTATCTTCTTTGAAGCTTTTGATTGGGATGGTTTTCCTAATTTGTCTTTCTGTTAATTCATCACTGATGCATAGGAATGCAATCAATTTATGTGTGTTAGTTTTACATCCTGCTACTTTACTGAATTTTTTTGTGAGTTCTAGAAATTTTCTTGTGGAAATCTTTTGGATTTTGTAAATAGAGAGTCATGTTGGCAAAATACAGAAAAGTTCTTTCACTATTCATTTCCCTTTAAATTTTCTGTTCTCTCTAATTTATCCAGCACTATATTTAAAAGAAGTGTGAATGAAGGCATCTCTGTCTTTTTCCAATGTTTAGGGTGAATCCTTTCAATTTTTCTCTACCTAGAATAATGTTGACCTTGGGTTTAGCATATATAGTTTTTGTAATACTCATGTATTTTCCAGCTATCCATCGTTTATCATTTAGAACATGAATGAATGCTAATTTTGTCAAATTCTTTAGACATATCTATTGAGATAATTAATATTAATTTAATGTTTTTGTAGTATTAATTGATATGATGAGTTACATTTATTGATTTCCATTTGTTGAGCCAACTTGCATCCCTGGAATACATCCCACTTGATCACAGTACACTATCTTTTACATATATATTTGTATGTGATTTTCTAGTATTTTATTAACAATTTTGACATCTACATTTATCAGAAATATTGGCCTGAAATTTACTTTCCTTGCTGTGTCTTTGGTTTTAGTATAAGGGCAATAATAGCTTCACAGAATGAGTTTGCAAGGGTTCTCTCCTTTTCTTTTTCAAGGAATAATTTGTGGATTAGTGTCAATCTTCTTTCAAGGTCTGGTAGAATTTGACTGAAAATCTGTCTGGTGCTGGGCTCTCTTTTTTGGTAGGATTTTGATGGTGTTTTCTATTTTATTGCTTGAGATTGATCTGTTTAAATTTTCTGTGTTCCCCTAATTCAGTTAGTATGGGACATATCTTTAGAAATCTGTCAATGTCTTCAAGATAGTCTTTTATTAGAGTATAAGTTTTGACAAAAATAGTTTCTTATTTTCATCTGTAGGCCAGTAGTGTCTTTTATGATATTTTCAGTCCATTCACAAATTTCAGTAATTTGAATTTTATCTCCCTCTTCATTACTTGCTTCAGGGTTTGTCAATTTATGTTTTCTTAAAGAACTGTTCTGTTTCACCAATATTATGTTTTTTTTTCTTTCTTTTCTTTCGATTTCATTGATTTCAGCTCTTTATTTAATTATGTCCTGTATTCCATTGCTTTGGGTATTGATTAGTCCTTTTTCTAGGGGGCTAAGATGTAACGTTAAGTAATTTATTTGTTGACTTTTGTGTTATTTTAGTGAATAAGCTTAATGCAATGAACTTACATCGTATCATTGCCTTCATAGTGTCACAGAGATTTTGAAAGTTTTGTCATTATTCTCATTTGCATCAAAATATTTTTATTTCATTCCTGATTTCTTCTGCTATCCATTGGTCATTCAATAGCATAATATTTAGTCTCCAGGTGTTGGTGTATATTTTATTTTTTGTTTTATCATTGATTTCTAATTTTATTCAATTAAGATATGATAGAATGCAAGATATTCCCTCTACTTTTTTTTTATTTGCTAAGAGCTGAATTGTGGCCCAAGATGTGGTCTATTTGGAGAGGATCCTTGTCTCCTGAAAGTTTATTCAATCCTTGATAGATAAAATATTTTATATATGTCCATTGAGTCTAAATTGTTAATGTATGTTTTATTTCTATAACTTCTTTATTTCTTGTTTGTAGGATCTATCCAGTGGTGAGTGAGGTGTGTTAAAGTTACCTAGGATTATTGCATTGTGGTCTATTTGATTCATGAGATTGAGATTGTTTTGTGTTATATACATATTCCATTGTTCGGAGCATAAATACTTATAATTGTTATGTCTTTTTGAAATATAAATCCCTTAAAGCTGTATGAAATGTTGCCTATTTTCCTTTTGATTAACTTTGGCTTAAAGTACACTTTATGTGTTATGAGAATAGAAATTGTCACTTGTTTACATTATGTATGTAAATGTTATGTTTCTTCTCAACCTCATACTTTTATTCTGTGAATGTCTTTACCTATGAGGTCAGATTTTGGAAAGAGAATATTGGTGGGTCTTGTGTTTTATTACAGTTGGACAGTTTACATCTTATGTTTGATGAGTTTAAGTCATTTACATTCCATGCAATTATTGAGAAATTATTTTTATTCCCTATAATTTTGATTTTTCAAGTCCATTAGTATTAGTTTTTATTTTGATTGACTATTATTCTAGTGTAATATCCCCTTCTGCTGGTTTATTTTATTTTTTTTTTATTTTTTATTATTTTTTTGCTACAGAGGGTTTATTACAGGCACAAGCCCCTGTCCCAATTCCATGCTGAACAGTGATTCACTGACACATTTATTTGTTCTTTTTGACATTTTATTGAGAATATTTCAGAGTGCAGATTTTCTTGTTGCAAATTATGTTAAATTCTGGTTGTTATGGAAGAATTTTATCACATCATCAATTCTGAAGCTTAATTTTGCTGGGTATAATATTCTCACTTGCATCTATTTTCTTTTTAAATTTTTTTCTTAGTTGTAGATGGACACAGCACCTTTATTTTATTTAGTTATTTTCATATGATGCTGAGGATCAAACCAATGGCTCACACTTGTGAGGGAAACACTCCACCACTGACTAGAAGCCATGGCTCAAAGTACTTCCCAAGCCCCAATTTCCATGTTCTTTCAGAGCATTGTATATATTACTCCAAGACCTCATAGCTTTGAGGGTATGGGTGAGAAATCTTTTGAGATCTGGATTGATTTATCCCTAAATGTGACCTGATGTTTTGTATGGCAGGCTTTAAAATTATATCCTTGTTCTGTATGTTAGGCATTTTGTTTCAATGTGCTTCTTTGTAGTTCTGTTGTAATTTTGTATAATTTGGGTCTTCCAAGGCTGCTGTACTTGATTTTTCATTTCATTCCTTAGGTTTGGGAAATATTGTGATATTATTTAAGTGAAAGATTGTGCATTTTTTTGTTTCTCTCTCCTTAATCATTCTGATAAATTGTTAATTCGGTCTTTTCAACTTATCTCACATTTCTTGGAAGTTCTGTTTATGGTCTCTAAAATTCTTTTCTCCATGGACAACTACATTGTCAATATAGCAATAGTTACCTTTAAGCCTTGATTGGCATATGTTGAAACAAACAGCATTGACCTAAGTGCTATGTAAACCCTTAGCCACAGGGCCTCAAGTGGCAATAATATTCAGGTTTCTTCTGGTTCTCTGATAGTTTGGCACACACACTTGATCCAATCTGGCTTTATATTCCATGGTCCTATTGTCTGGATTTTGTTATTTCATTTAATGAGATAATAATCCAGGAAGAAAAAACGTGGTAATTTGTTGGGGTTTGTAGCAACATTGAAGGACCTAGCTCACCTTTATAATCTACCATACATTTTATGGTTTACAGACTTGTACCTTAGGCTAGACCCATGGGATCATATACATTCCTCACCCATTTGTTAGCCGAAACAAAGAATTGAATTTCGTTACAAATCTATAGTATCATATTTTGGCATCTAACAGGGGGCATCATTTTGTGAGTGAAACAGATCAACAGATTTATTGCCTTTTTCAGGATTTCTGTATCTCTTTTTGTTTTTAAATCCTGTATCAAAATTATCAGGTACTTGTTGATCTTTAAAAAATCTCTTATGAAATACACTGAATACCTGGTGTCCTTAAAATTAATCTTTGTCAAAAATACTGGCCACTTGGTGCATTAAAAAATTCTCTATCAGAAATATCAGGTGGTGAGTGCAGTGGTGCATGCCTGTAATTCCGGCATTCAGGAGGTTGAGGTAGTGTATTAACCACAGGATGATGTGAGTTCCAAGTCAGCAACTTATGTAGCAACAGAAAATTAGAAAGACTCTAAGCAACTCGATGAGACTCTGTCTCTAAGTAAAATATTAAAAAAAAATAAGCTTTGGGGATGTGGCTCTGTGGTTATATGCTCCTGGGTACAATGACCAAGACAAAATAATTATTCCAGGCACTTTTTGGTCAGTAGATGGTGACTGTGTGTGCTGGTGCATGCCTCTGTTCCCAGTGGCTTGGCCTCAACAATGTACTGAGGCCCTCCATGAAAAACAAACAATAAATCACTGTGGATAGAGTTCAGTGATTAAGCTCTGCTAGATTCAATCCCTGGTCTTTCTCCCACCAAATGAAAGGATGTCCACATTTCTAAGGGCACAGGGGAAAGTCTTACAAAAGAGAGTCAGACCCCTTCTTCTTCCCTGATGGAGGAAAATAGGTCAAGTTTTGTTTCAACTCAGGTCTTGAGATTCATCTCAAAATTCTGGTGTCAAGGATACGCCTGAGCCTGTACCTGACTGTACTCCTGCTGTCCAGTCAAGTGGTCTTGGGTGGGTATACCAGTTTATCATAAATGTGACCTGCCCCTGTGTAAGCAGGGGTTGGAGGAAGGTCAGTGTTCACCTGGTTGTGGATATAAAGAAGCAGATGTGCTGCAGGTGGGAGTTGGTTTTTATTGACATTACTGATGACACTGGGGGTGATGGAGACTCCAAAGCTGAAGTATCCAGTGGAAGATGATACTTTTATGTAGCACATCTTGAAAGATGACTTCGCATAGGTGTGGCCATGACTCCTTATCTGTGTCTATTTTGGTCACCACATGATCAACAGCAACTTGCAGTTCATAGTCACTGTGCCAGGAAGCTCTTGGGGAGGTGATCATAGAGAGTTTTCTGCTTTTGCAAGGTTCATGGCACTAGTAGAACTTAGAGGATTCTGTGAACATCAGTGATCATCACCATAAATGTCCAGGGAAGCCCTATGATGAGATATGAAATGGAAACCATCTAGTTTCTCAACATTTTTCAGATAAATGGAGGATTGACTCAAAAGATGCATGAGCTGCTCAATTTTGGTCTCCACATACAAGTTGACGTGAGTTGTGACCTTAAATGTATGAGCTATTGTTAGATTTTGCTGATTTGGAATAAGTTAATGAGGTACCTTGAAGTTCAAGTTGCCTGACAATCAGGTTGTGTGGTGACCATTCTATATTGAAGGTCAGAATCATCCTTTTTCAAGCAGTCTAACCATTCATAATTTGTTGATACAGTCTCTTTCCTTCTCAGTTGGGCAATATTTTAATTAATGTCCCATTTTTGATAAGCATAAATTGAGTATTCTTTTTGTCTTTAACTGAAGAAGTAATGTCAATAAAACTTGCCTTGTTTTCAGAGGTATCCATTTACTAAGGGTCTCTCCTTCTGGGTCCATTTTACTTTCCTATTTCATGATGAGGGCCTGGGCCTCTGGGACTCAGTAGTATGGTTCTTGAGGTCAAAGAAGGTGATGTGGGGGCTGATGGTGAATTTGTGTTGTCAAAAACCCAGGAGGACAAAATTGATCACTGGGGGAATCTACAAGTTGTTGACGGAGGTAATCTGGTGTTAGTGATGAATGGGGAGTCCATAGTCTTAAAACTAGGCACTTGGGGTGACGAAGAGCCCTTTGAAGTCACTCTTGTGTTAGGAGACATGCTCAGAGGTTCTGGGAATTAGGATGTACACATCTTTGCATTGACTATTCAGTCTGGACAGCTTCCGCACTGAGGGTGAAGGTTTTGACTCATCTGTTGAGCTCATGTGTCATCACTAATTCCATTCCACTGGCTGAGTGGTATTTCAATGTATGAATGAATTTGCAATAGTTTATCCCCTTTTCTTGATTAGAGATGCTTGGAACAGTATTAGTTACACCTATTACTAGCCCTCCAGGACTTACATGGAAAACAAACCCTTGTAAAATGTCTAGAATATAAGATAGGAGAAAATTCTGGTGATTTAGGTTTGGCAGTGACTTGGTAGGTACAAAAACAAAGGCAAATCCATAAAAGAAACATAGTAGAAGTTGTTCAAATTGAATATGACATTTGAAATACACTCTGAAGAGAAAGGCTACAGATAGGAGAAAATATTTACATAATACATATCTAACAATGGGCTTTAACACAAGACTCATTACAAAGATGTCTTACTCAAGTAGAAAAAAAATCCAAATAATAATTGGCCAAAGATCTAAAGACAATTTCCATCAGAGAAAGATAAGTAAATGCAAAAGAAAAAATGGTTATCAAAAATCATTAGGGAGGGGGTTTCAAGATGGCGGCCTAGAGGGTGGCTGCATTTCATGTTGCTCCAGGACTCAGGATTCAAAAGAAGAGATATTGAGACGCTTGAGACCAACTCAAAGCAGCCGGGTGACTCTCACCCCCTGGGCAGGCATCCCGGATGGGACGGTGGTCCCGGAACACAGGAAACTTTGTGAAGTAGAACTGCCGGCGAGACGCCCCTCCCCCCGCTGGAGTAGTGAACTCGGACAGCTGGGAGCGCCGTAAAGGAGGCCGCTTGGCACAGCGCTGGGACTCGGAGCAACCACTGGGGCTCTGGCGGCTGCCCAGGGGAAGAGTGGCGAGGAGAGCTGTGTGGACTCAGGACACCGGGGCCTGCCCTGAGGAGGAGGAGGAGGAACGTGGCCACTTGGATTCGGAGTGACTGCACCAGAGCTACAGGCGGTTGCCAGAGGAGAAGCTGCGCGGTGAGCTGTTTGGACTCAGAACGACGCTTCTGAACATCGGGGCCTGCCCTGAGGACGAGGAGGAGGAAGAGGAGCGCGGCCGCTTGGATTCGGGTGACTACACCAGAGCTACAGGCGGTTGCCAGAGAAGGGGCTGCGTGGCGAGCTGTTTGGACTCAGACCACTTCTGAACCCCGGGGCCTGCCCAGAGGAGTAGGAGGAGGAGGAGGAGGAGCGCGGCGGGTCCTTTGGACTCGCAGTGACTGCATTAGCGCTCCAGGCGGCTGCTCAGAGGAGAAGGTGAGTGGTGAGTTGTTTGGACTTAAAGGGACAGCTCTTGAACACAGGGGGGCTGCCTGGAGGAGAAGCGTGGTGGGACGCTTGGTCTTGAGTGGCTGCACCAGAGCTCCGGGCGGTTGCCCAGAGGACCCGTGCTGCGGGTCACGTGGACTCAGAGCCACTCAGAGCGACTGCTCCTGAACACCCTGGGGGTTATCTGGAGAAGGAGGAGGAACGGGGAGGGTCACTTCGACACGGAGTGATTGATTACCCAGGGCTACGGGTGGTTGGTGGGAGGAGGAGGCACGTAGTGAGTTTCTTGGACTCCTAGTGACCCCACCGGAATACTGGGCGGCTGTCTGGAGGAAGAGGCGTGTGGCGGGTCTCTGGGATTCAGAGCGATTGTACAGGGCCCCAGGTGGCTGATCAGAGGAGGGGCCGCATAGCCAGGTGATTAGGTGCAGAGCAGGGTCCGAGGATCTAGGAGGCTTCTGGGTGGAAGAGTCGCACAGAGACAGGCTTAGGGCGGAGCGAAGGTTCCAGGCCTGCGGGCAGATTCTCTGAGGAAGGACAGCCTAAGGAGAGTCATCTGCAAAGGGTGAGGCTCCCAGGCCCAGGAGGTAGGGTCGGGCCCCTGGGAAATGTGCTGAGGAAGGCAGCCCAGCCCAGGTGGTAGCTGTAAATTGAGGGGAACCTCTAGGAGGGAACTGACCAGCGAGACCTCCCCACCGGGTGAGTCTTCCCTGCTGGGTGAGGTTTCCCCACAAGGACGGTAAAACCAGAGACTCAGGCCCAAACAGGCCTTGCCTCAGCCCACAGCCTAGGTCCCCTTTGGATGACCATTGTTCAACAAGTGGAGGCACCTCTGCCCACTAGCAGGGATTATACCCCACCTGAAGGCCACCAATCCTAGAGAGGCGGCTTCCTTGTGGAGCACCGCATTATCAACTTCCTCCAAGACTTCAGCCTACTGAAGGCTAAGGGGGGATATATATAGAAATCATCAGGGACATTGTAAGTCAATAGAGGAAATCTGCAATATATCAGCGGTCCTCTGATACCTGAACAATATGAGAAAACAAGGAAAGAAAATGCTGCAAACAAATCTAGATGTTACATCAATAAAACCCAGTGACAGCATGGCAGAAGAAATGACAGAAAGGGAGTTCAGAATGTACATAATTAAAATGATCAGAGAAGCAAGCGATGAGATGAAAGAGCAAATGCACGCACTGAATGATGAGATGAAAGAGCAAATGCAAGCATTGATTGATCGCACCAATCGACAGTTAAAAGAGCAAATACAGGACGCAAAAGATCATTTCAATAAAGAGTTGGAGATATTGAAAAAAAACCAAACAGAAATCCTTGACATGAAGGAAACAATAAACCAAACTAAGAACTCCATAGAAAGCATATCCAATAGGATAGAACACCTGGAAGACAGAACCTCAGACATTGAAGACAAAATATTTAATCTTGAAAACAAAGTTGAACAAACAGAGAAGATGGTAAGAAATCATGAACAGAATCTACAAGAACTATGGGATAACATGAAAAGGCCAAATTCAAGAATTATTGGGATTGAGGAAGGCCTAGAGAAACAAGCCAAAGGAATGAACAACCTATTCAATGAAATAATATCAGAAAATTTCCCAAATCTGAAGAATGAAATGGAAAATCAAGTTCAAGAGGTTTATAGGACTCCAAATACACAAAATTACAACAGACCCACACCAAGGCACATTATAATGAAAATACCGAACATAGAAAATAAAGACAGAATTTTAAAGGCTGTGAGAGAAAAGAACTAAATTACATTCAGGAGGAAACCAATATGAATATCAGCAGATTTTTCAATCCAGACCCTAAAAGCTAGAAGGGCCTGGAACAACATTTTTCATGCCCTGAAAGAAAATGGATGCCAACCAAGAATCTTATACCCAGCAAAACTTACCTTCAAATTTGACGACGAAATAAAATCCTTCCATGATAAACAAAAGCTAAAAGAATTTACAAAAAGAAAGCCAGCATTACAGAACATTCTCAGCAAAATATTCCACGAGGAAGAGATGAAAAACAAAGAAGCAAATCAGCAAAGGGAGGAATTATCCTAAAGGAATTGTCAAATAAAGGAGGAAACAAGTTGTGTCAAACAAATAAATAAATAAAATTTAAAAAATGAACCAAATGACCGGGAAACCAAATCATATCTCTATAATAACCCTGAATGTTAATGGCCTGAATTCATCAATCAAAAGACATAGACTGGCAGATTGGATTAAAAAGAAAGATCCAACAATATGTTACCTGCAAGAGATTCATCTCATGGAAACAGATACCCATAGACTAAAGGTGAAAGGATGGGGAAAAACATACCATGCACATGGACTCACCAAAAAAGCTGGAGTATCCATCCTCATTTCAGATAATGTGGACTTCAAGCCAAAGTTAGTTAGAAGGGATAAAGAAGGTCATTTCATACTGCTTAAGGGAAGCATAAATCAGCAAGATATAACAATCATAAACCTCTATGCCCCAAACAGTGGCTCATCCATGTATGTCAAACAAATCCTTCTCAATTTCAGAAACCAAATAGACCATAACACAATAATACTAGGTGATTTTAACACACCTCTCTCACCACTGGACAGATCTTCCAGACAAAAATTGAACAAAGAAACCATAGATCTCAACAACACATCAATAATTTAGACTTAACGGACATTTATAGAATATACCATCCAACCAAGAACGAATACACTTTCTTCTCAGCAGCACATGGATCCTTCTCTAAAATAGACCATATATTATGCCACAAAGCTAATGTTAGCAAATACAAGAAGATAGACACACAACCATGTATTCTATCAGATCATAATGGATTGAAATTAGAAATAAATGAAAGAGTAAAACACAGAAACTATTCCAACATCTGGAGATTAAATAATATGCTACTATATGATGAATGGATAACAGAAGATATTAGGAAGGAAATTAAAAAATTCTTAGAAGTAAATGAGAACAAAGAACCATCATATCAAAATCTCTGGGACACTATGAAAGCAGTACTTAGAGGGAAATTTATTTCATGGAGCACATTTAATAAAAGAAGTAAAACTCAACAAATAAACGACCTAAAACTACAACTCAAAGCCCTAAAAAAAGAAGAACAGAACAGCACCAAAAGTAGTAGAAGACAGGAAATAGTTAAACTCAGAGCTGAAATCAATGAAATTGAAACAAAAGAAACAATACAAAAAATTGACAAAATAAATAGTTGGTTCTTCGAAAAAATAAACAAAATTGATAAACCTTTAGCCACACTAACAAAGAGAAGACGAGAGAAAACCCAAATCACTAAAATTCGGAATGAACAAGGAAATATCACAACAGACAGGATTGAAATACAAAACATAATTAGAAGCTATTTTGAAAATCTATACTCCAAAAAAATAGAAAATTTTGAAGGCATCAACAGGTTTCTAGAGACATATGAATTGCCTAAACTGAACGAGGAGGACATAAACAATTTAAATAGACCAATTTCAAGTATTGAAATAGAAGAAGTCATCTAAAGCCTACCAACAAAGAAAAGTCCAGGACCAGATGGGTTCTCAGCTGAGTTCTACAAAACCTTTAAAGAAGAGCTCATTCCAGTACTTCTCAAAGTATTCCATAAAATAGAAGAGGAGGGAACCCTCCCAAACTCATTCTATGAAGCCAATATCACACTGATACATAAACCAGACAGAGACTCATCAAGGAAAGAAAATTTCAGACCAATATCCTTAATGAACATCGATGCAAAAATTCTCAACAAAATTTTAGCAAATCGCATACAAAAACATATTAAAAAGATAGTGCACCATGATCAAGTGAATTTCATCCCAGGGATGCAAGGTTGGTTCAACATCAGGAAATCAATAAACGTAATTCACCACATTAATAGACTTAAAGTCAAGAATCACATGATTATTTCAATAGATGCAGAAAAAGCATTTGATAAAATACAGCACCCCTTCATGCTCAAAACACTAGAAAAAATAGGGATAGTAGGAACATTCCTTAACATTGTAAAGGCCATTTATGCTAAGCCCATGGCTAATATCATTCTAAATGGTGAAAAACTGAAAGCATTCCCCCTAAAAACTGGAACAAGGCAGGGATGCCCTCTTTCACCACTTCTATTCAACATCGTTCTTGAGACTCTGGCCAGAGCAATTAGACAAACCAAAGAGATTAAAGGGATACGAATTGGGAAAGAAGAACTCAAACTATCCCTGTTCGCTGATGACATGATTATATATTTAGAGGAACCTGGAAATTCCACCAGAAAACTCTTAGAACTCATAAGTGCAATGGAGAAGAGATAGCCTCTTCAACAAATGGTGGTGTGAGAATTGGAAATCCATATGCAACAGAATGAAACTAAACCCATATCTCTCACCATGCACGAAACTAAACTCAAAATGGATTAAGGACCTCGGAATCAGATCAGAGACCCTGCAGATTATAGAAGAAAAAGTAGGTCCAAATCTTCACCTTGTTGGTCTAGGATCAGACTTCCTTAACAGGACTCCCCTAGCACAAGAAATAATAGCTAGAATCAACCACTGGGATAGATTCAAACTAAAAAACTTTCTCTCAGCAAAGGAAACTATCAGCAATGCGAAGAAAGAGCCTACAGAATGGGAGAATATCTTTGCCAATCATACTTCAGATAGAGCACTAATCTCCAGAATCTATAAAGAACTCAAAAAACTTTACTCCAAGAGTTCAAATAATCCAGTTGACAAATGGGCTAAGGAAATGAATAGATGCTTCACAGAAGAAGATCTACAAGCAATCAACAAACATATGGAAAAATGTTCAACATCTCTAGTAATAAGAGAAACGCAAATCAAAACCACCCTAAGATTCCATCTCACACCAATTAGAATGGCGATTATCAAGAATATGAGCAACAACAGGTGTTGGCGAGGATGTGGGGAGAAAGGTACACTCACACATTGCTGATGGGGCTGCAAATTAGTGCAGCCACTCTGGAAAGCAGTGTGGAGATTCCTTAGAAAACTTGGAATGGACCCGACATTTGACCCGGCTATCCCACTCCTTGGCCTATACCCAAAGGACTTAAAATCAGCATCCTACAGAGACACAGCCACATCAATATTCATAGCTGCTCAATTCACAATAGCCAGACTGTGGAACCAACCTAGATGCCCTTCAATTGATGAGTGGATAAAGAAACTGTGATATATATATATACAATGGAATATTACTCAGCCATAAAGAATGATAAAATTATGGCATTTGCAGGCAAATGGATGAAATTGGAGAATATCATGCTAAGTGAGATAAGCCAATCTCAAAAAGCCAAAGGAAGAATGATATCGCTAATAAGTGGAGGATGCCACATAATGGGGGGGAGGGAAGGGTTAGTGTTAGGGTAAGAGTTAGGGTTAGGGAGGGAGGCAAGAATGGAGGAAGGAAGGACTGTATAGAGGGTAAAGAGGGGTGGGAGGGGTGGGGGGAAGGGAAAAAATAACAGAAAGTATCAAACAACATTACTCTATGTAAATTTATGATTACCCAAATGGTATGCCTTTACGCCATGTACAAACAGAGAAACAACATGTATCCCATTTGTTTACAATAAAAAAAAGAAAAAATGTCAAAAAAAAAAGAAAAAATAAACAACAACAAAAAAAATCATTAGGGACTAGAACCTCTCATCCAGAAAGTCTTGCAGTATGACCCTGAAGGGCGATTTGTTATTGTATAACATCATTTTAAAATGTCCATTTCCAACCACTTCATGGCCCAGAGCATCCCATAGGCCTGAACAATCTGGCACCTGGACAATCTGCTTTTGGCTTCTTTCCCTCCTTTGCACTTGGGCCTCAAGTGGTTGCAGTTGGAATTGCTGGTGCCATGTTAAATTGTCTCCTGCAGGTGCAGAGAATAGCATGAGCTGCAGTGCTCAGCATCAGAAAAGGACTCAGAAGACTTCTAAGTGTCATGCCCAATCAAGACATCTTGCAACATTTCAATTTTTCCAGTCTTGTCACTGGACAATTTAGATTCTCCAAACCTCTCTCATCCCTCACTTCCATACAGCCATTCCATTCTGTAATGCACCCCCAATTTTCCAAGGACCACCTGCCTTGTCTTCATCTGCTCCTGCATACTCTGTCTCCTTGGCCTTCCTTCCCCTTTTTCTCTATCTACTCCCAGATCCAACATTACAGTTCATTCTCTGTGCCCAATCCCTGTGGCCCCACAGTGCTCAATTTTCAGGAATTCTCAGCTCCTCCATGAACTGCATGCCTGCCCTTGACCCATCATCTACCACATTGTCCCTGTCCCTTTCTCCTATGTACTTTGGCACACTCATGCCCATGTTCTTCCCCAGCTCACTATACTTTACCATGTACATCACTACTCCTCAGTATGTCTATCTTTTCACCTCCTTCACTTACTCCCTGTATCTGTCTTTGTCCATTATTGTCCAAGTTCTCCTTCCTCCATCTGTATCTTTCTTTCCCCACAACATGCTTTTATAACCTGTTTTCTACAGAAACTTTACTGCTTTTTGCCATTTTCTGTGTATTCCCTGTTCTTTCTGTTCTTGTGACACTCTGAAATCCTTATCCTCCTAGAACTCAAAATATTTATATCAATAACTTCCTTTCAAATGATTTCCCTTTGTAGTCTTGAGCCTGACATTGACCTTTTCCCCTAAACAACATGTGTACTTTTGTTTACCTTTTGTCTCTCTGCATGCTCTTTTGTTCTTAACATTGTCCATACTTCAGGCTCTGTATCATCATTTTGTGCCCGTGGTCCCTCTGTCCTTGGACCCTCTTCTGTCAAGTGTCATGCAGCCATGACTGCCACTCCCTAATGTTTCACTAATAACCAGTTGCTTCTGGTCTTTGACAAATGTCCCATGAGTTGGGGTGTTTACACATTGATCAAGTTCTGAGTGAAGTCAAAGTGTGAGAAATTATTATCAGCAAGCTATCAGGTTAAAGAGTAAAAATTCTCTGTGGGTGTGGTTTTGAGGATGTAGCAGGACCATTTCTGATCCCTCCAGCCTCTGGCAGATTTCTTATTTTCACTGAGCTGTAGCTGCACTCTGGTTACCTTGAGGGAAGTCTTGGGGTGAAGAGATTGGCATGGATTAAGTAAAAATGACCAAAGTCTCTCTTGTGCCTACTGGTGCATACTTAATGGGCTGCTCTAGAATGGAAACTAAATTACTTCTAGCAGAACAAGTCAAGACAGCATGAGGTAGGCAGTGCCCCTCACAGTGTCAGTTACGTGTGGTCAAATTCAGGTTAAATAGGGAATCCCAGAGACCAGAGAACTTTCAGCCCACTTTCATCAGAACATGTTTTTGTACTGTTCTACTTCATTGTAAGTTGGTGTTATTAATTTTATTACTATTAGATGATTACTTGAGCTTTATAATATGTATGTGTACATGTAGAGGAAGAAAGAGCATGTAGTCAGTAGTGTGCACTGATCAGAAATCCATGAGAGATCTTGGACTTCATCTTCTGCATAAGGAAGGACTAGTGCATGACAGCCTCTGCTGTCCAGAGCAGCAGATTCCAACCTGCAGGGCAAGGTCGATATATCTATTCTTCTCCAGAACACACTTTATCTCAATTCTCTAATCACACAAAAGGTATATTTTGGGGAAAAATCTATTTATTCTTCATATGTTCCAGATACCTTGTGGGTCTAGTTTCTCCCCTTCAATATCTTGATCTTAATGTATCATTTTTATAGTCTTGAATTGCTGATGTTTTTTCCTGGAGTTTAAGCTTATACCTATGTTGCTTATTCTATCTGAATCTCTTCTATCCTCACCTGAGTCTTTTTATAAAATTATACTTTCTTTCATAAGTCTAGACAAGATATTTTGGATCTCTCAAGTATTCCTTTTAGAATTCACTTTCACAGAAAGAGACTTTCTCATCTGACAATCTTAGAAGATATAATATGGGTGATGGGTATAGAATTACCAAAGTAATCAATGGAAAGAATATTTATATCCTGGCATAATAAGAGATTTACCACCAAAGACCCTCTAGGAATCTCTGCCCTGTAGGGCTCTCCTGTCACCCACTTGCCATAATGCAGTCTTCCACCATATTCCTGCTTTGATCTTTCCCATATTCCTATTTTCACTGAAAACTTGCATTTTACTGAACACAATCGACTGCATCATAGATCATTTGATTTTCCTGTGTACAACCCAGCTTAACTACATAAGATTGTTGTGATTTAGAGGGTAATTAATGCAAGATTTTAAGGGAAAAACCAAGGATGTGTCTACTTGATTTGTAACATAGTTGTGGTTAATTTCCCAACATATGAAAGTGTAGATTATGCTGCAAGTCTTATCTTGATTCCATCAGTCATATATGATTTCTAGATGAGAAACGAGGCACTTCTTTCCTTGTGGCATAGCAGGTAGCAGGAGCATTGTGCTCAACCACCTTCCTTTCTTTTCCCAACTTCATTGTGGGTGCTGTGGGGTGGGTCATGTGGGCACTGCACAGGAAAGGGATTTATTCACACCTGAGGTTCACTGCACATAGGGAAACAAATCTTTTAAGGAGACCTGCTAACGAACATGGCTCACTATTTTCCCTCGGGGGATGTTTCCTTTATTTCCACTTGTAGAAAACAAATATGTTACACATATTAACATTGAATAACCCAATCTTCCAGGGCTCTCTCTACAACAAACATCAAACTAACATCAGAACTTTCCATAAGATGAAAACATACATGATAAATACATGAAAAATTGATCTCCAACAATATCCTCCATTCACTTTTCCACTGCATTTGCTACTGGCAGAGCTTGATGGAATCCACCAGTTGTTCAACAATTGTGATTTAACAAACTTCAAAGGACTGGAAATTAGTTCACTTAATGTGCCTCAGCAACATGAATTATGGTTACTGCCAACAAGATGCTGTAGACCAGGATGAATACAACCAGGTCTGTTAACCTCAAAGATGTGCATATTGGTCCCACATTCAGGCAGCTAAAGAACCCCAATGCACACTGGTTTAAAATAAAAAAAGAGACTCTTCCATGTGTTCCTGTGTTTTGAAGGTGATGAGTGACTGAAATATTAGGCAATTTGCCAAAATTTAATATTTATGTACTTAAGACAAGTAGCATTTTCTTTCTTATCCCATGAAAGTAGAGCCTAGATACAGTGGAGTGATATATGCTAAGAAGAAATGGAATTGCACTGGGAAAACACATGCAAATTATGTTATTATTCCTCCACAACCACCAACTAAGCATACAAGAAATGGCAATATATGCATTTACTATGGATTAGAGGGTGCAGAAAGTCACAAAGGTGCACAAAGGATTCTCTGTGTGATTTTCCACTCAGGGCAGAATCTGTGGTAAAATCTAATGCCATGAATGTGCCATACCCTCTGCTTGTGCCTGGACAAAATGAGAATCATGGAGCCACTGGACCAGATTATGAATATGGAAAACATAATTTGAGGAAGTACAATGCTGCATATAATGATTATATGATTTTTAATGACCCGCATTAGGATGTTATCATTAATCTGTTTTCTCTATTTTCACTGATTCAGTTGCCAAGCACACAGAGAGGAAAAATGGAATTTGCCATCATGAAAGGATCCAGCAGAGGGAAATGGAGAAGCCAATGTGCTTTGAAGATTTAAGATCCCTCCATTGGGAATTCCTGGGGCTGACTGTGATGTTCTGGAAGACATTCAAGAGGCAGATGATGCCAATGGAAATACTCCTGCCTATTCACAGAATACATGAAATAAGTTGCATTCAATTGCATTCTGGAAATGTTTCTTCCCAAATCTGTCATTTTCCTGGGGAACTCCTTTAGAGAGAATGACGAGGGATTTGGCTATACTCAGGTTCTTGAGAATCAAGTCAGGGGACTTTAATAGGAACTCATTTCAGGAAAGGACTAGGTAGTGGTAAGGACAAGAGACATTTTCAAGAATTCCAGCTGTGATCTGTGATAAGGACATCAATAGTATTGCCTCAACTCTGGCGGCCATTATGTCATATACTGCAGTTATTCTGTTTTTGGATTATGAAACAGCAATTCCCATGAGAATAATGACTGATTAAATTTTGTAATCAAACACTGCTCTACCCTTGCAACCAGCAGCTTCCCAGGAGTCTGAGGCAGGAGGAACACATGAGCTAGGAGATTGAGATCATCCTGAGCTACATAGAAATATACATCTCCATGTTACCCCTGGAGTAACTATTTTATTGTATGTACCCGTGGGATTGGTAATGTCATCAAGGTTCACATGTTAATGGGAGAATTCCTGGTCAGATAGTGATAACCTGGGAGAAGAAATGAAAAGTGAGAACAGTGCACAGAAAAAATGACTCAACATTTTCAGATGAAGCTGTTATGTCCTTGTCATATTGATGCAGAAACAATATCAGTCACCACCCACCCCATACAGCAATTCAGTTCTGAGTGTATTTTTGTTGTTGATTTCAAATAAAAGGAATGGAAGTTTTACAAAAACAAAAGAATATTTCTGTATTAGTAGGTAACAAATTTCATACCACAGAGCAGAAACACCTTAAAAATATAGGTGAAATGACAAATTGGATCTCGTTAAACTAAGAAGTTACACCCATGCATTAAGCTCATTTTTTAAAAGAATAAAAACTAATCAAATAAATGACATAACATTGCAGCTCAAAGTCCTATAAAAAGAACACATTAACACCAAAAACAGTAGAAGACAGGAAATGATTACAATCAGAGCTGAAATCAATGAAATTGATACAAAAGAAATAATTGAAAAAATTGACAAAACAAAAAGTTGGTTCTTTGAAAACATCAATAAAATTGATAAACTCCTAGCCACACTAACAAAGAGAGATAAACTTAAATTATAAAATACCTGATGAAAAAGGAACTATCACAATGGACACAACTGAAAGAGAGAAGTAAAAACTCTTCTGAAATTCTATACTCTAATACAATCAAAAATATTGAAGACATTGAGAATTTCTAGAGACATTTGACCTTCCTACCTGAATCACGAGGGCATACAAAAATATCTCAAGTAATGAAATAAAAAAATACCATTAAAAGCCTACCAATACAGAAAAGCCAAGGTTTAGATGAATTCTTAGCTGAGTTATTCAAGACCTTCAAAGAGGAATTTACACCAGTTCTCCTCAAATTGCTCCATGAAACAGAAAAGTAGGGAACCCTTCCAAACTCATTTCATGAGGCTAATACCATTCTGATAATAAAAGCACACAAAGACACATCAAAGAAAGAAATCTTCAGTCCAAAATCTTTGATTAACATATATGCAACATTTCTCAATAAAATTCTCGCAGAATGCATATAAAAAATATTAAAAAGAGTGCTCTATGACGAAGAGGGGTCCATACCAGGGATGCAGTGTAGCTTCAACATATGGAAATCAATAAATGTAATTCATATTAAATGACTTAAAAACAAGAATCATATAATCACCTCAATAGATGCAGAAAAAGCCTATGACAACATGCATTACTCCTTTATGTTGAAAACACCAGAAAACCTAGGGACTGTATCTCAACATTATGAAAACCATATATGCTAAACCCAAGGCCAACTTGTTTCTAAAGAGAGAAAAATTGAAAGCATTCCCTCTAAAACTGTCCTCTTTCACCACTTTATTCAACATTGTCCTTGAAACTCTAGACAGAGCAATTAGACAGAAGAAAGATATTAAAGGTCTACAAATAGGTAAAGAAGAACTCAAACTCTATTTGCAATGATATGATTCTATATTTGGAAGGTCCAAAAAATTTACCAAAAATCTTCCAGAAGTAATAAATGAATTAAGCAATATAAAAGGATATAAAATCAATACCCATAAATCAAAAGCATTCCTATGCATCAGTAATGAATCCACTGAAAGAAAAATAAAGAACATCACCCCATTTGCAATTGCCTCAAAAAACATAATATACTTTGGAATTAATCTAACAAAAGAGCTGAAAGTCCGCTATAATAAAAACTACAGAACTCTTTAAAAAGTAATTGAAGAAGAGCTTAGAAAGTCCTCCTTTGGTCCTTGATAGGCAGAAATAATATCATCAAAATAGCCATAATACCAAAGTGTTATACAGCCACAATGAAATTTCTATTAAAATCCCAATGATGTATCTCATAGAACTAGAAAAAGCAATCATGAAATTCATTTGGAAAATTAAGAGACCCAGAATAGCCAAAGCAATCCTTAGCAAGAAAAGTGAAGCAGAAGGCATCACAATAAGAGACCTCACACTATACTAAGAGCTATAGTAAAACAAAACAAAACAAAACAAAACAAACAAACAAAAAAAGATGGTATTGGCACCAAAACAGACATGTAGATCAATGGTACAGAACAGAATACACAGAAAAAAACCTACAAAAATACAGGTATCTCATACTAGACAAAGGTGCCTAAAACATTCACTGGAGAAGAGATAGCTTATTAAATGAAAGGAGCTGGGGACAATGGAAAGTCACATGTACTTTCCATTTAAAATGAAATTAAACCGTGTATGAAACTCAACCCACTGTGATCAAAGACTTAGGCAATGGAACAGAGAACCTGCAAATACTAGAAGAAAAATTAGGTGCAAATCTTCACCATGTCGGCCTAGGACCTGACTTCCTTAACAAGACTCCTAAAGGAAGAAAGAAAATCAAGAGTCAAAAAATAGGATCGACTCAAACTAAAGTGCTTTTTTTCAACAAAAGAAATAATAATGTGATGAGAGAGTCTAATAATTGGGAGAAAATCTTACCATGTGCACCACAGATAAACATTAATCTCTAGAATATATAAAGAACTAAAAAGACTTAACAACAAAAAAACACAAATAACCCAACAATTAAGTGCATAAGGAACTGCATGGGCACTTCACAAAAGTTATATTTGCAACAAATATATGAAAAAATGTTCAACATCTCTAGGAATTAGAGAAATTCAAATCATCACTTCTCTAAAATTTCATCTGACTCCAATTGGAAAGGCAATTATCAAGAATACTAGCAGCAATAAATGTTGGTGAGGATGTGTGGGAAAGGGTACACTCATGCATTGCTCGTGGGAGTGCAAATTGCTGAATCCATTAAGGAAAGCAGTATGGAGATTACTTAGAAAACTTGGAATGAACCATAATTTGGCCCAGAATAAAATTAGGCAATATGTTAAAAAAAAAAAAAAAAAAAGCTACAGAAATGTCAGTATTCGATGAATGACAAAAATGAGTGAGGAAACTTTAGTCCAATAAGACCATTTGTATATGACATAAAGGCTTAATCTATAGGCTAATATGAATTACAAAGGAGTTTTATAAAGTGTACCAATGACAATTAATCATCTAGACTTAATGCAAGACACACTCAATATTTACAATGGTAATAGAAACATTAATGGATTGCCATTCCAGGAACAAAAATATAGTGGGAAGAATAAATAATTGAATGATATTACTTTGTTCCTAAATCATGAAACATGAAATACCAGCATGTGATAAAATATGGTAGGATGGAAATTTAGTTGTTACTTCCAGGCTAAAAGCTTAAGTGTAACAACACCTGTGAAATCACTGGTAATGAACAAAGGTTTGAAAGATAATACAAGTAATATTTAAATTAAATCTGGAGACTAGAGTTTGGTATGCATTTTATAAATTGAAACAAAGGAATACATGCCATGGATTTGGGATTAAGGTGAGAAAGTTAAGAAACCAAAGAAAACAATTCAAGTTACCTTTGGTCCTAACAACAATTGTCCAGCACTCAAAGTCATTTCCTTTATCTGGTGACTTCCCAAGTTCATTAGTGGACAAAATATTGCCACAGGCATCACACCACAGGTTATTCAGTGGAAATGAATCCAGAAATTCTGTCTCCACTGAGTGGACCAGAGATAGATGCTGGTCTGAGTTTCTGCACATGATGAAGTGATTCTCATGGTTTTATCCTCATCTTCAATGCAGACATGAAGGCATATAAAGCAGCTCCAATAACACTGATGGTTTATTTTATGATTCACATAAGGCAATGTGGACAGCAGGTGCTTTAACTACCAAAATCCTTCAGCCCCTCCACACCAGACTTCAGTGTAAACACCTGGGATTATTAACAATAGCCACCCTCAGTGGGGCTTTATTATATTCTCCTTGGAGTCATCCTGGATTGGCATCAGGTCAGGGACAGGACTCGTGATACTAACACAGCTCATAACAAAAGAATTATTTCTATCCCTTGTCTGCATTGGCACTGGATCTGTTTCTTCCCCATAGGCTATTCCAGAAAAGAGCAGTCCCTCAAACTTCCTTTCTTCCACTCTCTGCCTCTGTGACAGAAATAGAAAATACTCACCATGCTTCCTGGAAGGAAGTTGGTGGGCTCAGTGTGAGGTGCCTACAGTGACTCAGTTCTCATCATTATAATGTTCCCTTCTCTTATGTTTTCAGGGAGAAAAATCTCACCATAGCCATCAGGGCACAGGGAAACAGAGGAGTTTCCTATGTGCACTAGGCGGATTGTAATGAAGTGTTGGAAAAGAATGTCTTTTACTCCAGAAGCAGTCCCATTTTTTGGTTTTTTATAGGATAAGGTGATTCCTGCAGTTCTAACCTTATCTTTATTACAGGCATGTAGTCATTAAACACACAGCCATCATATCAGGTCAAAAATTCATTTAGAAAATCTATGACTTTCTAAGTACTATTAAGAACAAATTAGTTGCTATCTACAGACCTTAAATCTCTTCCAAATCACAATTCACTATTGATGATATTTTTTACCTACAAATATCATCAGTGTATATATTTTATTAAATAATATTGGGAGGCATGAGTTATTGCATGCAGGAACATGACTCCTTTTTCTTCTGAGCTCATAGTAAAGAAATTATACCTCTCCTGTCCCTACTTTCCCAATGAAATTGTTTTGACCCCAGAATTCTATTGAAGATATGCGTACATCCTCAGACTTCCTTTCCTTACTGACTCTGCTGGAATAGAAGACTGAAAAAGAAAATGCTTGCTTCTGTGTTCAGGTCGTGGGCTCAGAGTGAGGTCGAGCCATCCAGAGAGAGGGAGCCAGCCTCACTATGAGGTAAATGTCTGCATTCCTGTGTTCTCACTGCCCCTCATGGTTGCAATTATCATTTCACCTGTAGAGGCAATGACAGTGCAGGCCTGGGGAGCCTAGTACATTGCTGAAAACTTTCTTCCCAAGTGATAATTATTCAAACCATTATGAGTTTCTTGTTAGAGGTTTCAGAATAATTGTTGAGGAGTTTGAGAGAGGCTGTTGCTATTCCTTGATGCCTGAATTCTGACAAGTTCTCAGGAAATGCTGAGGTGCAACTTATGAGATACATAGAGATATCTTCTATTAAAATCTTAGGAATTCTTTATATTCATGTACTTCTGCTTTTTGATTTTAACACACCTTGGAAAAAATAGAATGAGAGGAGAACATGTGAGAAGGAATTCTCATGAGGTATGAGCAAAAGGAAGAAGTTAGGTCACAATTTATAGCAGAATCCCTGCACTCACTTGTAAAATTGAATGTCAATGAATGTGTAAAGGATGATAGAAAAATGGCACATGCAAAATTACTTTATGAATATTACTCCCTCAGTAATATTCATAGGTAGGAATAATAATAGGTAGGAAGTCTAATCAGAACAGTGTCACTAGAAGAGAGATGGTTATAGCAGGCACACTCAAAATCACCAGCTTTGGAGGATCAGCCAGCAAATTATGTCCTATTTCTTAAGAATTGTATTGGCAAATGATCCATCTTAAGCTAACAACATGGATTTTATTCAGAATTATTCAACATATTTTATACAGAAAATTAAAGGAGTATGCATTGACTAGTGACAAATGAATAAATTGTGGGGCCGTCTCAGTCATATCACACATGGATGACAAAAGGGTTTCCTGCCAGAGGATGACGCTATCTATAAATGAATCAGTTAGCCATAAAATTATCTAATCAATAAAAACCCAAAAGTCAATAGTCATTATAAATATGATGGTTCTACCCATACTAGCTCTGGCCTGTAACAACACGGAATAGACCAAACCTCTTTTATTTAAGGACATACAGGTAAAGGGGCAAGACTTGAAGGAGCATTTTCTAAGATAAAGAAAAGAAGGTGGAGTTAGGGGAGCATTTTCTCTTGGTAACAATTACAGAATAAGACAGGGAACCACTCCCATGCAGTGCTACATGCTTCCCAAAATTTGGGACATTCCTCCATGTTAGCCAGTTCCTAAAAGACAAACATCTGCATCCCATGTCTCAACCTAGTCTGATTCTCCTAAATAATGGTTAATCCCCACAGGAAATGCACAATTTCATGGTGAAAAATCTAACCAACACTTTTGCCCTACAAGTTGACATATATATGCTATATATCCTTCCATGAGGATTTTGACAAAATTAATTTTTTGAGGAATGCACTAAACAAAAAGCAACAATTACTTCTGACCCATCTCTCAGTCCTTTGGTTTCCCAATTACCCTTTGTTTCATTAATTCCTAGAAATACTTATGACCTTCACAAAAATCTTTTAGGCTCCTGGTGATGCAGAGAAGGGATACATGATATAATCAGTCTAGGGAAGAAGCTGATGAGCAGAGTCCAGGAGAGGTTTTCAGTTTGGAGCTTCCCATCAGCCACCCTGTGGGGTCACACATGCACTGCTCCTCCACAATATGGGACAACACTCCTGGATATTGACAGGCAGGTCAGCTCACTTAAGCCTTGGTGCCCAGAGCTTCTCTTGGAGCTGGTTGCACACTGTCCACATGACTGAGTTTAACCCCATCTCCTCCTGAGATTGGACATTTAGTGCAGGACCCACACCCCACACAGTTCACACCATTAGAGTGTCTAGTGACCAAGACCAAGGCAAACACAGCCACTCCTCTCAGGAATGAGAGTTCAAGGTCCTGAAGATCACAGCCTAGTAGCTAAAGGCAGAGGACTGACCTCACTTGGGTAAGGTTAATTTTCCAAATCAGTCCACCTCTTGGTCCCTGCTGAAGTCTCTTACAGCAAAGTGAGCAGGTTTGCCTGGAAATCTGCATTTTGTACAGCACGACAGGACTCAGTCAGCAGTGGGATCATGTGAGTATGTCAAGCACCTGCAAAAGCCAGATACGGACAGAGATAGGTTTGAAGAATTGGTGATTCCATCCTATTCAACCATTACATGCATTTGAAAGTTTTCATACCATCTAGATTGCTCCTGTCTCTTCTGGACCTGCCAAAATGACTGGGTTAAGGTAATGCTTCAGGATATGCTCTATTTACATGCCATGGAACAGAGCCATAAGGTTGACAACACACAAGCAAATACAATTCCACACTCAGATGTAAGATGACAGTATGGACTCCCATAATCTAAGCACTCAGATATAGACCTATATGCTCTAATTTCCCAATTATAATCACTTTCCAGCATAATTGATACCAATAGCTCAGTTCTGTCCTCAGTCTGTATCACCAATGCCAGTACAATAAGAGGACACTCTTTTGAAGCTGAAAAGAAAAGAAGCTTTATGGCTTTGCTGGCAAAGGAGAAACAGAAGGCTTCTGTCCCAGAGGTTGTGAGACTCACTGCTAGAGAGACCATGGGCTTTCAAAAAGGAGATAAAAGGCTGCAGTCCAGCTGTGCTCAGTCAGGAGTCATGAGTCAATTGTGGCCTTAGGAACATTCATTTCTTCATCCTCTAGTCCAGCTCTGCAGTCTGAAACTCCTCATTCCTGTGCCCATGAACTAAGGAACATTACCAGGTCTAGGATGTGAAGAAGGTTCACCTTGCTTCCCACATGGTGAGGGAGGGGAAGAGGGAGAATAGGAAGAGGGAAGATGTCAGTTATAAGATGTGCCCCAGTGCAGAGTAGCAGGGCTCTGCTCAAAGCATGGAGTGAAGCCCTGCTACACTCACAAGTGAACACAGAGCAAGTGTCACACACCCACTCACTTTCACATGGTCACTCACATGGCAGCTGGTGTGAGTGCAGCTCAGAAAGTGTTCTAATTTATAAAGTTGTGCATAACCTGGGAGTGATTAATGTTACAAAATAGAAATAGAGGAAAGGGAGGAAGATGGCATGTCAGAACCATGCAATTTCCCCTGATCCCTCCTGAGTCCAGAAAGGAGGTAGTGAAGGAGTGGCTGACCACAGAGGAGGGTGACAAGATGAATACTTTAAACATCAACTTTGAACAATGAGGCTTGGTGAGAATTTAACTTTGGTTACTGGAGCAGAAATAAGGACACAGTTCCTTAACCCAGAACTTGGTCCAGGTATACTCAACTCCCAATTCAAACCTAAAACCCTTCTCTGCCAATCCCTTCCTCCTCCATTTTTCTCCTGGGTGTACAGCTCTCTATATATATGTGTATTAAAAGTCAAGACATGACTTTTGGTTCCACTGGTGTCTTTGCATGTCCTACAGCTATACTCTATGTATGTAGCAATGGCTCTTTAAAATTAGTCTTGAATTCTAGGGAGTCCATTGTGTAACTTGGTATTTCTGATGCTTCTCTTGCCACTCATGGTTTTCTTGGCCTCCTTGGGTCACTCAACACACAGCCCTGCAAACTCTCTTGTCACCTTGTATCTAATTAGACTCTCTCAACACCATCTCTCTCTCCCCAAACTCTGCCTCAATATCAACCACTCCATTGATAGTCTCTACTTAAATCCAGGACATGGAACCCAACTCATATTTACATCTTTCCCTCAACCCTGTTTATTAGCAACTCAGGTCTTAACTCACTGAGTTTTACAGAACATTGACCATCATTACTTTCTCTCATGCCACACTTTCAGGAGACCCAGCATCCCATGAAAACATCACCCCATGTCTCTAGAACCAAACAGGCCCTGTGTAATTAATATCCATTAACACATTGCTCCCTGTGTGCTCAAGCCCACTCATGCACTGACTCCTTCTGCACTTTGCCACCATTACCTACTCCTCCACCTTGTCCTCCCCTGCTCTTCCTCAGCTTCCCAGGAGCTGCTGAACTCTCTTGTCCCAGTGCTATTTCCCTGTGTCCTCTTTCCACAAATTTTCTTCACACCCATGCAGTCACTGCTCCAAACAGTGCATGTCCTACAACAGGTCTTAACCTCAATGAGAAATCTCACAGAAATTTTTATGACTCTTCATTGTAAATAGTGTTTTTTCAGGAATGAATGAATTGGAAATATTGGAAAGGTCTTTTTTCATTGTGGTAACCAAATGATATTCAGGAATTTGTGTTCATAGCAGGGGTGCATCTAGTGGTAACAGAAGTGGTAGATCTAGCATCTCAAACTGTCTGATGCTGCTACTGTCATTTGTGAGTGTCCCATTACAGCATGCTGTTTCTCATAAGAATACATTCTATCACAAATGGGATCAATATTGGTAAACTATGTTTCCCTAACAATTGTAGATGTGAATTGGCATTGCAAATGAGTGCAGATGAATGGACTTGAATTTGATCAGAAGACCTGAATGAAGCTCAGAGTTCATAGTTAGCATGAAGTTCTTCTTTCACTAATGTCAGTTTTAAATTCTTTCCCAGGTGTTTTGTCTCATTCCATTTGTGTATTATTAGGTAAAATGAGAGTTCCAATTGGGTAAATGAGGAATAGGAAGCAAGTAGATTTGGGAAACAAAGAATTCAGTGGGACTGCCAGTCCTTCACATGTCAGACCACAGTACTTACTCTTTCCTTTCATGTGGCTGCATGTCTACAGGGATCACCGATAACCTGGGGCACTTCCCAACACTCAAGAATCCACATAAGGGATGCCGTTGTGAAACTTATAATTGTTGTTTAAAGTGTCACCAGGGGAGAAAGTTTTCAGAAGTGTCCTCTAGTCCCCAAGTGTGTACATCAATTGCTGCTACAGGAACAGTGATAATTGCAGATCTCAGGGAGGTGAGGTCACAGAGTCACAGACCCACATCTCAAGAGCTGGATGATTCTCTGCAGTACTTGTGCTGGTCACAGAGACCTCTGCACTGAGATCCCCATCCTGGCAAAGACAAAGAGCCTGGTGAGTACCTATGTCAGTCTGAGAGCAGCATCTGTGAGGGAAGACCCATTTTTGAGTCTGGGTAAGTGATCACATCAAAAAATCCTGGATTTTCTTCTGGGTAAAGATTGAGCCAAACAGGAAGCAGTAAAATTCCTGAGGCTTATTAAGTGAAGACCAATGGGGTCCCAGATGCTGCAGCCTTCTCTGATGGCTCCTAGTTGAATGTACTATTATCATTCCAGAAAGTGACTGGTGAACAAGACTACACCAATTTTCAAGGTGCAGGAGGGTGTTGATTTCAAATAATTTGGCTGCTTAGTGTCTTTTCCAGGAGATCTATTCTAAGTTTTCCAGATTTCTAGAACTGGACCTGCAATATCTGCAAGCTTCATGCACAGAGTAGGAAAAACTTAGAGAAATCTTCTAATACTGTGTAGAAAGTGATCTGAAAGGCGATGCTTGAGTAGAATCTTTTCTCCTTCTGGGCATGGTGCAGCTCATGGAGACAATCATTGTACCATTCCAGAAACCATCTGTTGTTTGTGATTTCTCAAGGCTATTTCCCTCTTCAAGTCAAAAAAGTTATAAGGAAAACTTAATATAACAATCGTGGTTTTCCAAGAGCACTTGTTATACATATATCATGTTTCAGGTGTTTGAAAACATCCTCCTCACTGTTTCTAATACACATTGTTTAGGAATTTCATTGTGGAGTTGGGTATGAGTGTTTCAGGGTTTATGGTAAACCTCTTCACCTTCTGCTCAATTTTTCTATCAGGATAAAACTGCTCTAAGGTCAATTGTATGTATTTGAATTGCTGCAAAAAATCTATGTCAATATTTTGAATATACAAGACTTCATGCTCTACATATGCCAGTGTGTGCATGTGACTCCTGTTGTAATATCACTTAAACTCATTGATTCTTTGCTAATAGGTTTACTGAACTCAGGTATTGATTAACATGTTTCAGATTCTGTCCTCTGAAATCAGAAATTTTGCTGCTATTACTCCAGTTGTGATGCTTTATGTCACAAAGCTCAGGACATGGCATGGAGAACAACCCCTGTGACAGGTGCTCTTGCACTTGTGTTCCTAACACAACCAAGTGGCTCCTGTGATGGCTGTTCTGGTGTGGATGGAGTGCTGTCTCCCTGCACATAACTCACCATGGGGCCGTGCCTGCTTCATTAGAGTTCTCTCAGAGCTTCTGCATTAATAAAATGTCTAGATATTCCCACATAATTGACATTGGCTGTAGAATAATTCCTTCCAAGCAAATGGAAACACATTCCATTCAGATGAAAGCTTAAGGTACCATAATTTGAGAAGATAATGGGAATTTGGAAAAACCAAACTAAACACGGATCTGGGTTGTTTGAAGAACCCCACTCACAACTGTAAGGAGGCCTGGTGGTTCACTGCACTGAGTCCTGCCATGGTGCCAGTCTCAAGTCCCCTGTCTTCTCCTAATCAGAGAATGAAATTACACAGATATTTGCCTCAGCTGAACAAGTTTCCTAGTCATTGTGCAATGTCATCTCAGCACTTTGCCCACTTGTGAAAAGTAAAGAAGTGGCCATGTGCTACCTTCCTAGCAGGATTTGACATAATTCCTGCTTTCACAAATTCATGCAAGCCTCATTAAATGTGTTTTAAAAGAAAAACATGCAGTGTTCACAGTGGTAACACTGGAGAGTGGGAATTCTAATTTTTGTTTGACGTGAAACATGCAGCCCAGGTTTCCTCTTCCTCTACAGGACTGTCTGACTGGGACAGCAGGGAACTGTCAGGATGGCATCCAGAGATGTGGATCTAGGAATATTCTTCCTAACACAAACTGAGGTTGAAACTCTGGGCAATTCCTCTCTTCTCCTCCATTTCCTGGGTCTTGACTTTACAGTGTGCAGGGAAAGATATACAGAGTTGAAGCACTCGACTGTGGCCAACTTCCTAACTCTCCTGTGTAAAGGAGTTCCCCAGTCTGTGGCAGCTTTCAATTTGGAATTTTATCTTGATGATTTTGGATGCAAACTACTATTCTACCTGCACAGGGTGGGCAGAGTTGTGTCCATTTTAACCACGTGCCTTCTGAGCGTCTTCCAGGCCATCACCATCAGCCTCAGTGAATCCTGGTGGGCCGAGCTTAAACTCAAAGCTCACAGGTACATTGGATCCTCCATGTACCTGAGCTGGGTATTCTACCAGCTTATAAATATCATTATTCTTATGTATATCACTGAAAAATGAACAACACAACAATGACCAGTTTAAAAAAATTTTAGATACTGTTTTAGTGTTCGTCATAACAAAGCAACAGATTCATTGCAGGCAGCTTTGCTAACATTCCCTGATGGTGTGTTTGTGGGCCTCATGCTGTGGGCCAACAGTTCCGTGGTGCTCATCCTCTACAGACACAAGCAGAGAATTTAGCCCATTCATAAGTCCAGCTTCCCTAGGTCCTCCCCTGAATCCAGAGCCACCAAAACCATCCTTCTCCTGGTGAGCACCTTTGTCTTTTTTTACACACTTTCCTGCATCTTTCAGGTTTGTTTGTCTGTTGTTCATAATCCCAACTGGTTCCTGGGGAACATGGCTGCAATAGTCTCTGGGTGTTTCCCAGCTGTCAGCCCCTTCCTGCTTATGAGTCAAGACTCCAGTTTATCCAGGTCCTGTTTTGTCTGGATACATAATGGAAAAAAACCCCTGATCTTATGACAGACATGTGAACTGTAAGTTTTTGCAGATTTTTTACTTGCTTATTTATTGTAAGTCTAAAATCGGAAGCACACATATATAAATTTAAGCCACATTGAAATGTTGTTTTTCCACATGCACTCATATTTCAGCCATTCTGCTATTGCTTGCTGGGTGGCCTGGGTCATCTGGCAGGTAGTCCTTGGTGAGCTTCCTGCATGCTGATGACTGTCATGGTGCATATGGGGGATTGTACCAAGGTGCCTTTTATCCAAAAGCCTGCACTCCTACCTGAAGCAAGTTTGAGTCTGTGAAGCATCTGCTTACCAGGCATTAATTCTTTCTCTGTGCCTAAGGTAAGCATTTCTTTTCTCTCTCCTTTTTACTCTTTAATTTTTTTGTTTTGTGAGTGTGTTGATAATTAATGGGAACTTCAGCTATGATGGAATGTCTCCCCAACCTGACTGTTGGCATCCTCAGGAGTGAAGTATAAAACTCAAGGCTCTACAGCAAAGAGGTCATAGGTTTTGACCTGCCATTTAAGAAAAGTTCTCCGGAGTCTCACAAGGCACTGCTCTTCCTCTGTGCTGTTCTTCATTTGTACCCCCGCTTCTCAAGGGCTCCCTCCTATTCTCAGGCAGCATCAGCAGAAGTGTAATACCAATCTGTCCCTGTCCTGAGCCTTGGAACTCTGGTGTTCCTGCCAGGACTTCACCATTTGCACATCTGCTGTGCATGCAACAGAATTGCTCCTGAGCTCACATTCCAGAACTCAACTACTGACACCCAATTCAGCCCTGGGATGACTCATTGTGTGACCACACCCAACTTTAGGATGATGAGCAGAAAATAAGGCTGAGGAGTGAGGAATTATGCAGTTTTCAGTTGATTGAATAAAATTTTGTTCATATTTCCAGGTTCCATCCCCAAAATAGACACCGAAATTATTTGTTAACTTATTAGACATGTTCTGTTTTCATCTCCTTTCCTGATAAAATCTCAAAAGTTTTACATGTGAACATGTGTCATGGAAGAATACTGGTTTTGAATGTCTGGAGAGCAGGAAAATATCATAAAGTGGTGAAGGGTCAGCACTGCACCCTCCTTTATAAGCAGCATGACTTGCAAATTGACTTCATTGTCAGTTTCTCCTTGAAGTCAATGGCAGAATGCAGAAAGTCTAGTGTCTTACTACTAAGAAGTCATTTAAAAATATCTAAATATTTTCTTCCTCACACACATTTGCACCTTCATATCCTGGTGGAAGACCTTGGTAAATCTGACAACAGCATGGGATCCCTTTACAATATTATTAACCTGCTCTCTGAGTGACAGCCCTTCGGAATTTTTTTTTTTGTTTTAAAACATTTTTTATTTTGTAATTGACATATATGTACTTATTTATGTGGCATAATATAATGAGACACATATCAGCATACTACAGAGATACAGCCACATCAATGTTCATAGCTGCTCAATTCACAATAGGCAGATTGTGGAACCAACCTAGATGTCCTTCAATTGATGAATGTATAAAGAAACTGTGATATATACATACAATGGAATATTACTCCGCCATAAAGAATGATAAAATTATGGCATTTGCAGGCAAATGGATGAAATTGGAGGATATCATGCTAAGTGAGATAAGCCAATCTCAAAAAACCAAAGGACGTATGATCTCGCTGATAAGCAGATGATGCCCTTAGGATTTTTTAAGCCACAGAGTCACAGATGTATATTTCAAAATATGAACAGTTTATTTTATAAGCAGTTTTTGACCAGCTCTGATGTGGGTTTACAATAGTTTAGCTTTGATATGACATGTGCACCAAATCTCCTGTGTGATTGCTGGAACATTCAGGGGAGAAATGATTGCATTGTGAGAGGTGAAACTTGATCTATCCATCCTGGTTAGAATGAATTTACTGGGTGGTATTGTAGGCAGGAGTGTTGTGGTTGGGGGATGCAGGTCACTGGGGGTGTGCACTGGAAAGTGTTATCTTTCCTGTGGCCCCTCCCTGCCTTCCCAGCCTCTCTGCTTTCGCTGCTCTGAGGTGAGCACATTCCCTCCACAATCCCATCTCCCCATGATGCTCTTTGTCACATTGACCTGAGCTATGAAGTCAGTCCTCTGTGGACAGAGACCTCTAGTACCATGAGCACAAATGATCTTTTCCTCCCCTAGTTATCTCTTGTTTGGTGTCTTAGTCCCAGCAATTAAAAGCTGACTAAAGTAGCCTGCCTATAATTTGCATCACTTCTTTCATTGCAGATCAAGAGCTCCTGTGTATTATCCCTTTAAGGAATGGACTTCTGTCTATTCCCTAATGAGAAGTGGCAACAATTTTTTAGTGTTTAGAGTTTATAACCCTATTAGTTGCCCTTAGTGCTATAGTGAATTTCTTCTAAAAATCTCAAACTTGTCTTGCCCTGTAACACTGGTTCTGAATTCTGAACTTGAAAAAGACATATGCTTACAAAAGAAATTAAATTTCAAAATTTACTGAAAAATCAAAATCCCCAATACATTTTTATTTTTAAAATGTGTATGTATATTCTTATATAAATATGCATGTGTCTTTGCAAACATATCCCTTGGATTAGGTTTATTATGCATCAAACAATATTTGTAGAATATTATATGTAGCATAACATTGAGATTTAAATACCTGTTTCAAATATGGCAAATGCTTTAGCATAAAATCTGCAGTCTTTTGTTTTATTCCTAATTTGTCAATTCATTGTAAAATTTTATGGAATGTGTTTCTTCTGAATCTACTTTTATGTGTCATTGTTAAGTACATCATGGGAAGGAAATATCAGTGTTTATATCTTCAAACACTATTTGCCTTTGGCAAATGAAAATTTTCTTACTAGTCTATATGGGACATTTGTTTCCATTGGACACAATAAAAACAATGATCAATGCATATTATCATCATGACACCTGTTCTATTTAATTTTCTATGTTGATTTCTTTTTTCCAAAATGTTACATTTTCAAAAACCGATCAGAATGTGCACTTATTCAATATATTCACTGTTCACCTTCATATTATGTGAAATGAGGTAATGATCTTTTGCTACATCTGATTTTTAATCAGATTTTACATGTTCTTATGTATAAGCCAAGCAGTGATGTTCAGCGAACTTTCACAAATTGAGCACATTCCACGTCATGCAGCTCCTACAGGAAATCAGCATCCTCAGTCTGAGATGCTCCGTTGCTTCTCTGAGAGCATCCCCAAGAGTGACACAGTAGTGACAAGTCACAGCCCGGGTCACTGTCACCTCTCTCCTACTTTACGCAAGTGAGGGTTCAGCATAAACAGTTTTGTATTTGATGTAATAACTTCCATGTGCTCTAGAATTAACACTTTCATTGTTTCTGCTGGTGGAACATTAGAAATATCAAATAATTAAGCAGTCTTCTTTTATTAATGAACCTTTATTAATTTTTTCTTGATACATTGTATTCACACATTCTACTGAAGTTCACTGTCATAATTATACCAGCAAGAATGCAATATGCTCCACCTCAGTCCCACTACTTCTCCTTTCCTCCTCTCATGTCTTCCTCTATTCCCTTTCCTCCACTCTACACATCTTACATTTATTTATGTAGTCTTTTTTAAATGAGTGTTTTACAGTTGAAATTCACAGCTATATTTATGTATAAAATGCATGCATATCACATGTGCATAAAATTGACTTTGTCAATTTCATTCACTGTTCCTCACTTTTCCCAGCCTCCTTTCCAACCCCCAGTTCTCTTTCTATACTCCATTTAGCTCTTCTTTTTTCCTGGGATTCCCTTCACCCACAGATTTTTCTGTAGTTTTGTCTGGCTTCCTCATAGGAGAGAGAGCAATCTACACTTGGCTTTCTGAGTCAGGCTTATTTTATTTAGCAAGGTGTTCTCCAGTCCAACCATTTACCAGCAAATGCCATGATTTCATTCTTCCTTATGGCTCAATAGAACTAAATTGTGCATATAAACCATGTTTTCTTTATCTGCTTTTCTGTTGACAGGATCCTGGACTGGTTCCATAACCTGGTTATTGTGAATTGTGGTGCTAGAAACATTGATGTGGTTGTATCTCTGTAGTATGCTGATTTTAGATCTTCTGGGTCAATATCAAGAAGTGGGATATCTAGGTCATATGTTGGTTCCATTCTTAGTTTTGTGAGGAAGCTCCACTCTGCTTTCCATAGTGGTTGCAGTCATTTGCAGTCTCAACAGCAAAGTACAATGTACCTTTTCCTCCTCATCTTCATTTGTAATTTTTAAATTATTTTTATTTTTGAAAATTGCCATTATGATTGGAGTGAGAGGAAATCTTAGTGTAGTTTTTAATTTGTATTCCCCTTATTGCTAGAATGGTTGAATTTTTATCATGTATTTGTTGTTCACGTCTTCTTTAGAGATGTGTCCGTGTAGTCCTTTTATCCATTTGTTAATTATGTTATATTTTGTTAGTGTTTTTGAGTTTTTATACTGGATATTAATGCCCTATCTGAGAAACAGGTGGCAATTTTCTTCCCCATTCTGTAAGCTATATTCTGATGTAGATCACTGGGTCCTATACCTGTGACTGGGAAAGGGTCAGTGGCTCGGCTGCATCTGAGCTCTTACTGCCTTTGTTTCTGAATTCTGTGTGCAGTTTCCTCCACTCCCTGGGATACAGGGTTGAATGGCCCACCTGCATCTGAGTTCTCACTGCTGAGGCCATGGATTGAAGGCATCTGCTCTACTCTGCTGTGTTGGCCTTGGGACAGCCTCCTAACAATCTGCAAACTGGGGCCTTCAAATTAGTTTCTTAGTTGGCCTTTTATAGCACAGAAGCCCTGGCTTGTGTATCTCACAGGGTTTTTTGGTTTGTTTGTTTGTTTTTTGTTGTGATGGGGATCGAATCTAGGGCCTTGTGTTTATGAGGCAATCACTCTACCAAATGAACTAAATCCCCAGCCCTTCACAGGGGATTTATCTCTCTAGAATTGGGGTGGATGTCACCTGGTCCATATTTACCTGAGCTCTTGAGAAAGTCGTGTTGAGGGCTGACACAGGAATGGCACCCCCCAGGAGTGATGAGGTCTCTGATCTGTTCCACCCTACTCACCTTGTCCTAGGTGAGGTGGAGCCTGTTTCAGAAACTTTAGGTGTAGCTATGCCTCCGTGATTTTCTTCTAGGTGGATTATTGAGACATCCCACTGCAGAATGTTCCCTCTGGTTGTTCTTGATGATTTCTGAAGGAGGGAGAAGCATGTTGATTGCATTTCTTCTAGGGAGGTTGACCAGCTTTGAGTTCCACAAATGGCACCATATCTTTCCTGGCTTTCAGTGCAGAGTTGGGTTAATCTGCTCCATCTCTTTCTCTAGCTTTGGTGTTTCTGTCATGTTTCAACTTTGTTTTCTTCTCTTCCCAGATGTTGTTAGGATAGAAACTTGTGCTCTTTTCTCTCCTGGTTTGCCTCTCTCTTATACCCCAGCCCCCACCTTGCTCCAGGTCTGGGTTAAAAATTTCTGTTTTTATTTTCACTTCCTGTAGCCAAATGTCAAGTGCCTCCAAGTCTTGAGCTGTAGAGTGTAGATTTTAGAAGTTTTATGTTGTCAGCTGTCCTCTCAACTGCTTCATTTTCTAATTGTGGAGGGTCTGGGATTCTGCTCGATTCAATCCACCGACTTCCTCCTCAAGCATTCTTCTCTGGAGGATGTCTGAGCGTTCACCTTGGAGGAGATTGATTCTGATCTTGTGGATGATACTCATTCACACAGGAGGGATTTTCTTAGAGGGGTTTAGGTGTCTCTGCTGCCTTTTGCTCTGTCTTCCCTGTGGTCTCTGCTGTATGTGCTCCTGCTGTTCTACTTCCTTCTGAGAGGAAGCCCTCAGCAGAACTGGCCAAATCCTGGCACCACATCTTAATTGTCAGAACTGAGCTGAGTTTCTTTATTTAGTACCCACTCATAGGCCTACGTTTTTGCCAATAGAAATTAGTACAACACATGAGTGTCTGTCCAGTATGGAGTATTGTGGTGAGTATTGGGTGTAGCCTCTGCGGGGTCTTTTGGTGACCCTTGAAATTGTCTCTCCTGGGTTAATATGTAGTGGTGTGCTGTTGATCATAGGCTTCTACCTAAAATGTTGATATGAATTTCAAACAAGAAGATGCTCTTATTTTAATGAATAATTTTTATGTGCCCCCACTTAGAGTTAAGTTTTCTTATGTTAAACATAGTTGTGTATTATAAAACTTCTGTGATGTCTTTCTGTTCTTTAAGGATCATTCAAAATTATAAGAACAAGTCATCCAGAATTTCCTTCTTAGATGTGTTGGTAGTGATCTATTTGTTTTTAAATGAATGTCAGTATCTCCTGAAAATGTTGGTTTGATGTTCGTTCCCTCACCTGTCACTACCTCACCCAGGCTAAAGCCACTTTCCTCCTGAGCTGACTTTCTTGTGCAGTCTCCTGCTCGTTTCTTCTCTCCTGAATCAGTCAGTCTTATCAACATCTGGATACCACAAAATCAAGGCCAGTCCTGGAGTCTAATATGTTCAGTGGGACTTGATCCTGGGAAAACTGTGGAGCAGTAGGACTCAGGACTCTGTCTCCCCATAGACAATGACTGCAATGTCAGAGCTGTGTGATGTAATGATGAACCCGGGACAGTCTGGAGAGCACTGAAAGTTTGAAACTCCAGGACACGGTTTGAGTGGAAACTGAAATTAATTGCAGATATTTTTGAATCCTGTCACAGCAGTGTCCACCCATCTCCACCCCACCCCCAGGACATCAGCAATGTCTATGGGCTTCTGCAGCATCCTGACCACACCTTGCAGAGTCAGGTGGGCTATGTGACACCCGTGTGTCAGCTGGGGACCTGAGCTCTCATTGCTGACTTCTCTGTTAGACTTAGGGCCACTGACACAGAGGCAGGGAGCCGAGGTCATGTCTTCCCCAGGCATTCCAAGACACGTCCTTTCCTCTCCTGTGATTTATAATGTCAGTTTCTCTTTGTATTACATTTTACTCGATTTCTCATTTTCTCCTCTTTGGCAAGACACCAAAGTACTATGCATGGCATTTAAAAATTCTTTCATATACATTGGAAGCAAAGGCACAATCTCAGAAAAGATCTGAAAAATCTTGTGTTTACACTTCAATTACAAGACAGGTGAAGTAAATGAAAAATGAAAAGAATGCAGTTGGGGGCTGTGCCATGTTGGCGGCACCGGAATGGTGCCTGATCACATAGGCAGCGAGGAGGTTAATTGACATAAGCGCACTAAGGGAATTTCTCGTCCACGCACACAATGTATGCACATGTGTTCTCGAGCACTAATTGCCTGCTCGGAGCGTCTTGCCTAATCTTTGCATAAGAGGTGTGACCCTGCTCTCCGCCTCCTGGAGGTGATATAAGCTTAGGCAGAGTGAGAGAGACACAGCAGCCATTACCATCCAGAGGGAAAAACACGTGGCAGTAGCTAGTAGGGACACATGCAACAGCAGCCATTAGCAGAAAAGCCAGAAGAAAGAACACAGCAGCGAGTAGGGGCAGCGGCGGAAGGCAGATCGCGGAAAGGAGAACTGAGATGCATCACTAGGGCACCTTGGGTGGACGTACTCTTGTTCACAGGATGCAGGACTTTAAGGCATAGCAACTCTCTTCCTCTGGGCTCTAAGCAAACTCTGTCCTTCTCTCAAGGTCTCTCTTAAGCAAAGTCTTTCTCTCTGATAAGCAAAGTCTCTCTCTCTCCTCTCAAAGCAAGTAAACCTCATTTCCTCTATCCTCTATAATTAAGCAAGAAAGCAGTGCACTAAAGAGAAAGATAGAAGTGCCTCAGTTTACACTCCACCACCCAGAAAACCCGTGCAAGTTGTTGCTGCAGGTGGTGACAAATATCCATGGATTTTGGAACTGCAAAGAGCCAGTGACAACTGGTGGCCTGTCTGGGGAATGGGGAGCATGCAGGGAAGGAAAATTAGCAACAACTTTACAAAAAAAAAAAAAAGTGAAATCTGCACGGTGGGGATACTGAGGAAACTCACAGGAATAGGGCAAGGGAAAATTCAAGATCCGCCTCCGGGAATAGATACAGCAGGGAAAGTAGGAACCTCACAGAAATCTCTGGCCAGAGCAGTTTAAGGGTGAGGGATAGTAAAAAGAAATAATGTTGGTCAAAAGCTAAAGGTCACAAGGGACACGACAGTGAAGTGCAAAAATGCGTGTATTTGTGTTTGTGTTTAAAACTAAAATAAGTCAAGGAAAATAAGTCAAAAAAAAAAAAGTCAAGAAAAGTTAAAGTAGTATACAGAAACCTGGGTCAAAGAGGGCCCAGGTACAGGGAACTGGATAAAGCAACCCTCAGTGGACTGGCCAGGTATTAAAATAATAATTTTGTGTTTGTTGTTTGTCAAGAGTTCATGTCTTTGATCAGAATGGATGATAAAGGAGCTCCAGAATGTGTGTATCTTGTATTGTTTGTGTTTGTACTCCTGCTAGTGTGGCCTTTTTACAGTGAAGGATAAATTCAGAAATATCATGAAGTCAGTTTGAAGGGATAATTCAAAAGAAGGTGTGAAACAAGAAAAAGAAGTGCTGGGAGAGATTAAAAGGAAGTTAGCTGGGGTAACCAAAAACAGGAAAGTTTTGAGAAAGGAAACACTGGGGAAGAATTAGAAAATAAGGAAACCACTGTATAATCATATGTTCAAACTCTAAGCCCAGGGTTTATAGAGGAAAAGTTGCTCAATGTGCCACAAGGGGATCTTCATAAACAGGATCTAATAGCAACAGAAAAGAACTGTTAAAGAAAACAAAGTGAGGAATAATTCTGTGATAATGACTTAGAAAACAATTGCTCAAAGCTTAAGAACAAGGGAAAAATGTAGGAGAAAGCTAAACCTAATACAAAGAACCCCAAAAAGGAATAACTAAGTGGTAGTGAAAACTTAAGAAGAAGGGAAAAAGGAGAGAGCTGAATCTAATACAAAGAACTTAAAGAGGCAGTTACAACTGATTGGAAAAAGCTATGCAGAGCAGTGTTATCTGAAGGACAATATCTAGTTGGAGAGCTCAGTGGCAAGTAATAGCAGAAATGTAGTAGCAAGGCTTCCTGGTAGAAATGTTGGAATGCTAGTAGGAGAAGGCTAATGTTTCAATAGATACTCAAAATCAATATGATCCTGGAGTGTATGCACATATATACAGCAGCAAAGAGACAATGCCCTAACAAAAGAAAAGCCAAGATATAACTCTAGTAAAATCTGTTACATCTTGTGCCCCAGGCCTCTGCCCAAAATGCAGAAAGGGAAAACATTGAGTTAATGAGTGTAAATTAGTTACTGATGCTGAGGTAAAGATGTTACCAAATCATTTAAGAAACAAGGCACAGAACTCTTCAACTCTAGGCTCACAAAATGAAAGCAGTTGTCATAGCCCTTGTAGAGTTTGGGGAGTAACAGATCTTTTTGCTGATATTGATTGCATCACTCAGGCAATTCCTAAACTGGAGTTGGTTGGAGTCCTAGCCCCTCATAAGCTGATTTAGCCACACAAATGATTTTCATCTTTTTCTTAGTAAAGCAAGCTGCTTATTTTCATCCTGTGGAACTCACTTTCTAATCACTATTATTGATACCTCATCTTTAAGGAGGGTTTATAAGTAAAGGGAAGTGCACTGACTAGAAAGTTAATGGAGTTAATATTGAAAAATGTAGAGAGGGTGAAGCAATTGTTTTTTCAGCACAGTTTGACACCAGATTTTGGGAATTTTAGGTTTTACACTAGTAGGTTTGGGTGTGCTCGTGTTAATTCTACCTTACATCTACAAATGCCTCAAAGCCAGTCAACAGGCTTACGTCATCATGAAGTAGGCCATGGCCACCCGTGAAGCAGAACAATCTCCCAGTGTATGGCTTGGTGTGCTGGATCGGTAGTCAAAGACGGGTAAGATTCATGGGGAGCTCATACCACCCTAAGACAGGGTTCTGATGCCTGGAGGTCAGAATTTCGATGACAGGTAAGGATGTTGCTCTGCCGTGGACAACCTAAGACAGACATGATCCCAACCAGCTTTCTTCTCATTGTATATGAAGAAGGGGAAATTGTTGGGGGCTGTGCCATGTTGGCGGTGCCGGGATGGCGCCTGATCACATCGGCAGCGAGGAGGTTAATTGACATAAGGACACTCAGGTGATTTTCTCGTCCACGCACACAATGTATGCACATGTGTTCTCGAGCACTAATTGCCTGCTCGGAGCGTCTCGCCTAATCTTTGCATAAGAGGCATGGCCCTGCTCCCTGCCTCCTGGAGGTGATATAAGCTTAGGCAGAGCGAGAGAGACACAGCAGCCATTAGCATCCAGAGGGAAAAACACGTGGCAGTAGCTAGTAGGGACATACGCAACAGCAGCCATTAGCAGAAAAGCCAGAAGAAAGAACACAGCAGCGAATAGGGGCAGTGGCGGAAGGCAGATCGCGGAACGGAGAACTGAGATGCATCACTAGGGCACCTTGGGTGGACATACCCTTAGTTCACAGGATGCAGGACTTTAAGGCATAGCAACTCTCTTCCTCTGAGCTCTAAGCAAAGACTGTCCTTCTCTCAAGGTCTCTCTTAAGCAATGTCTTTCTCTCTGATAAGCAAAGTCTCTCTCTCTCTCCTCTCAAAGCAAGTAAACCTCATTTCCTCTATCCTCTGTAAATAAGCAATAAAGCAGTGCACTAAAGAGAAAGATAGAAGTGCCTCAGTTTCCACTCCACCACCCATAAGACCCGTGCAAGTTGTTGCTGCAGGCGGTGACAAATATCCATGGATTTTGGAACCGCAAAGAGCCAGCGACAAATGCAAGTGAATTATTGTGAAAGAGGAGACTATGGTTTCTTGGTCTGCCATATGTATATATTTATACTTCCATTTTTGAACAAAAAATTAAAAATTGTACAAAGGACCTGGAAATACAGTCCATTTCAAAGAATCCTACAGAAATCATTCCTGATAAGGTCTTTGTGGTGACCCTGACAGAGAACATCTATTTAAAAAAGAGTTATAATACCGAAAGAACTACTGGAAGACTTAAGAAACACTTCTAGATAATGTGTCACTGAAATAGAATGACCAGTGAAGACCTGATGAACGTAGTGGGAGTTCTAGATCTGTGTCTGCACTGAAATGGAAGCTTCAATAGAGGGAACTCAGAATTAAGCAGAAAGGAGATGGATTCCCAGACACATCTTGAAACACTAAGGAAAGAAGGAAACACTGTAACCATGATGATTTTTTCCATCAACAGTCATGTTTTTCCCACATTTTCTTTGGTTAATTGTAGTTGTAAATGGTGGGATTTGCTGATGGGATTTGCTGTTACATATTTGAACATGCACACAATACACACTATAACAATATAATTTGGCCAGTGTCTGTCCCCAATGCTTCTCCCCTTCTATCATCCCTTGGAAAAATTTCTTTACTAATCTATCTTTTATCTTTTGGAGATCAAACCCCACTTCTTTTCTTTTATTCTCTCTCATTTCCACATAAAAGAGAAATAATATGACCTTTAGGCTTCTGAGTTGAATTGTTTGCCTTACAATGATGGACTGTAGTTCCAACCATATTCCTGCAAATGCACTAATTACAATACTTATGACTGAACAAAATTCTCTTGAGTATATATGACACATTTTCCTTATCTATTCATCCACTGAGAGACATCTAGTTTCATTCCATAGTTTGGCTCTTGTGAATTGTTCTGCTATCAACATGAGGATGCATGTATCAGTGTAGGAAGATGACTTTAATTCTTCAGGGTAAACACCAAGGAGTGGTATAGCTGGGTAATATGGTGGTTCTGTGACTATTCTTTGAGGATCCCCCCATGCTGATTTCCATAATGATTGTAGTAATTTACAATCTCGCCAACAGTGTTCATTTTTCTCCACCAGCTTTCCAGCACTGATTATTTATAGTCTTGATGACTGCCATTTTGAGTGATGAGAGATGAAATTCCAGTGGAGTTTTGTCAGTGATGTGTTTGATGCAATAAATCTGTCCATATTTTGTGATTAAAATACTTACTTCACAATTAAATGTGTTCCAATATGTATTTTTATATGTCTGTCATAACTTTCCACAATATTAATGAATTAAAAGAAGTGTTCATTGTCTCATGACTCTTAGATCAGAAATCAGAAGACTTGGCTGTGTCCTCTGATTAGGGTATGAAGAGCCTGAAATCACATTTCATCCAGCCTAAACTCTATGCCTCAGATATTGGTAAATAGTCATTTCTTCGATCTTTTTCATAGATGGAAAAATTTATCTTATTTTTCTGGAAGAAAATATGAATGAACACTTTAACCATTTTTTCAAATTAATTAACACATTTATTTATTGTTCTACTACATACTGTCATGATTACCCTTGTTAACATATGTGAACAGATTGGAATATGTCCTCCTTCTTGCCAATATCTAGTCTAAAATTCTACATGGGCAGCTGAAGTAATTCCCTTTTATATGAAGATTTACTTGATAACTTCCATCTCCATCCACCAATTGGAATCTTGATGTGGCTCTTAACAAATTTTTTCTGTATAAGAGAGCCTGGGTCCCTGATTTTTCTTCTCAATTTTTTGTTGTTAAAATATGGACAACCATTTTAACAAGTCTATGTATACAGTATTAAACATTAAGCATATATGTACACTTTGTTCAACAATCTCCACCAATTCATTTCCAGAACTTTTTCATCATTCCAAATATAAACTCTACATATTAAACAATAATTCCACATTGCTTCCTCTTCACAACCCAGGTAATTTCTACTCTACTTTCCATTTTTGTTACTTAGCCTATATTATGCCCTAGATATAAATGGACTCACACAATTTTTATCCTTTTGTGTCTGGCTTGTTACACTTAGCATCACACTTTAAGGGTTCATCCATGTGAAAGCATATATAAGAATTTCATTACTTTTAAGGATTGAATTTATTTTATTGTATATATATGCCACATTTTGGTTACACATTAATTGGCTAATGAACATTGGGGTTATTTCCATCTTAACTATTGTGAATTTGGCTGAGGACATTGATCTTCAAATATCTGTTAGGCTCCTGCTTTTCAACCATTTTGGATATATATCCAGAAATGGGATTGTTAGATTATATGGTACTTCTATGTTTATGTTCCTCTTTTTGTTGTCTGCATTAATAAAAGGGGAAAAAAAGCCCAACCAATAATACATGAGATATTTCATTGAGGTTTCTAGCCAAAATCCTGGAACATATCTCCCAACAATTCAATCCCATCAACCCAAATCAAACTTCTGCTGTTCTGGGCAATGCACCACGTTCAGGCTTGGCATCCTGAAAATGTAATGGCCACTGTATCAGTCTTTGACAGAGTTATCCTCACCCCAGATCTCTGCTATTTTTCTTTTCTGGCTCTTGGATATCCGAGCATTTGGGGCAAGGAATTCTTCTGTTGATTTGCTTATATATTGCCAGTAAGAAGTGTAGCACATTCTATGCAAAGAGTAGAATGCTACCTCTAATCCCCCACACCCTACTCTATGGTACCTCTTTTGGTTGTCCTTTGACTAAATGAACATGGAACTTTATTCTTCTCTAATTGCTCAATAGGAGCTTTGCTATATTTAAAGCAGTTGGTGTTTGACTTTAACTATTTTTATTCAACAGGGTACTTAACTTACTTTTTCCTGAGCATTCAGGCCAAAGAAAGAAATAATGGGCAGCTATATAGAAAATGAGGGATCCAAACTGTCATTATTTGTGCAAGATATCTCATACAGAGTCAAAAAGGGTCCTCTAAAAACAAGAAGCTGGGTAGAAATCAACAGGCAAAAGTCATGGATATGAGAATGAACCAAAAGTGACTCATTAGATTTCCACACTGAGTCCACTGTCCTGTAAGATGGAAAGTGTAATGTGGGTATTTTGCAGTTCAGTCAGAGAGGCAGAGTGGGTAAGTGCTCATATCTGGAAAAGGCATGCTGACACACAAGCAGCTTCCACGCAAAGGTGGACAAGCAGAGGGATATTCCTTATCCTTGAGCTCAACTAGTGAGGAGAGATAAGGGTCCTACTCCCCCACCTCCCCTGATGGCACCTCTCAGAATTTAATGAATTCTTATTGAGGAGGATTGTTGGTGAATCATCCATTGATGTAGAAATGAGATACCAGGTTCTAAGGACTGTGAAAATCATCTGTTTTTCACATAAACTACCATGAATGAAAGGGGAGTTTCAGATGATTAATAGTTTTATACCTATATTAATGTTAATGAGAGAGTAGGTATGTAATTCTGTGCAGAAACCATGTATTGGAAATCAATTCTGCAATCATGTGCTTTAGGAAACCTAACTCTGTATATATTAGGCATATAGAATAGAAAGTGGTTGTGGTCTCCCGAAATCACCTGGCTCTGATGATCATGGTGAGCCTCCTTTTCCTTCTGGGTTTAGGGATCAAGGCATTCAGAAAAAGAAAACTTTTTAGTGTAATTTCCCTCCTTCAAGGACACAAACAGTGGTCCACAGGTTCATAGTACTGAAGTTTCTCCCAGATGTCCAAGTTCAGAGCCACCGAAAACATCCCTGTTCTGGTGAGCATTTTTGTTTTCTGCTTTTTTCATATTTTTCTCATTTTTTTAAATAGTCTGATTGTGGTGGTGAAGACTTCTTCCCCAGTATCTGTTTCCATCTGTCAGTCATGGCTTATTTTATTTCATTGCTTGAAGTTGATCTGTTTAAATTATGTTTGTCCTCCTGATTCAGTTTGTCAGGATCCTATGATTCTAGAAATTTGTCAACATCTTCAAGATTTTATGTATTTTTAAAGTATCAATTTTCAAAATAGCTTGAAATGATGCCTCATATTTCAATATTGTCAGTTGTGATATTCCCTTTCTCATCACAAATTTTAGTATTTTGAGTTTATTTTCTCCTTCTCTTTGTTAATGTGACTAAGGTTTTATTGATTTTGTTTATTTTTTCAAGCACTAACTTTTTGTTTTGTCAATTTTTTCAGTTGTTTCTTTTATTTCAACTTCTTTCATTTCAGCTTTAATTTAATTATTTCCTGTCTATTACTAACTTTGGTGTTGATCTGTTCTTATTTTCTAGGTATTTGAGATGTAATGTTAGGTCATTTATTTGTTGATGTTTCAATCTTTTATTGAATGAGCTCCATGAATCCAAATGCTACAAAATGAAATTAAAACCCTATCACTTACTCTGCACAAAATGCTATCCAAAATGGATCAAAGACTTAGGAATTGGACCAGAGATCCTTCACCCAATAGAAGAAGTTGGCCCAAATATTCATCATGTCAGTTTAGGAGAAGTCTTCCTGAACATGACTCCCAAAATTCAAAAAATAGAACCAAAAACCTATAAACAGAATGGATTCAATCTAAAAAGCTTTTCCCTAGCACAGGAAACAATCAGTAATATGAAAAGAGAGACTAAAGAGTTGGAGAAAATCTTTAGCACAAGCACTTCTGATAGAGCACAAGTTTCTTAGAATTTATAACGAATGGAAATAACACCAAAAGTACAAATATCCTAATCAAGAAATGTGCTAAGGAAGTGGGCAGACACATCACAGAACAAGATAGATAATCAGTCAACAAACATATGAAAAATATTCAACATCTCTAGTAATTAGAGAAATGCAAATTAAAAAAAACCTAAGGTTTCATCTCACTCCAATTATAATGGCTATTTTCAAAAATCAAGCAATAAGAAAAGTTGGCTAAGATGTGGGGGAAAAGGTACACTCATGTATTGTTGGGATTGCAAATTGGTGTAGTCACTCTGGAAAGCAGTATGGAGTTTCCTCAGATAACTTGCAATGGAACCACCATGTGAAAAAGCTATCCTATGCCTTGACTTATATCCAACGATTGAAATCAGCATATTACACTGACACAGTCACATCAATGTTTATAGCAGTTCAATTCATAACAGCTAGATTGTGTAACCAACTTCGATGCCCTTCAAGAGATGAATGGAAAAAGAAACTGTGATTTATATCCACAGTGGAATATGACTCAGCCATAAAGAAGAATAAAATTATGACATTTTCAGGTAAGTGGATGGAGTTGGAGACTATCATGCTAAATGAAATAAATAAAATGCAAATAAACAAGAAAACCTGTTTACTCTGTTGTGGGTATGCTGATACATAATGGGGGGTGGGACAGTAGATGAGGGAAGAATGGAGGAATATTTGATTGTGTAAAGAAAAATGAGGGGAGGAGATGGAGTGGAGGAAATAAAGATGGTGAAATGAGACAAACATCATTACCATATGTATGTGTATGATTACAAAAATGATGTGACTGTACAACTTGTACACTCAGAGAAATGAAAAGTTGTACTCCATTTGTGTACAATGAGTCCAAATGCCTTTTGGTGTCATGTATAGCTAAATAGAATGAACCATAAAAACACATAAAACATAAATACCATATGATGCATTATATGTATAGCTGAAGGGTAGTACAATGTCATTTACACCTCCATAAAGCAGGGCTGTCTCTAAGCACATTTCCCTCTAGGTCCGGCAGTCTTTATTCTTCACTCTGAGCTGTAGCCATACACAGAACCTCACCCAATCCATCGGAGCCATGAATCCATTCTACACCACAACCACCATACACATCTCTGTCTTTGCATATGTAATGTATGTTCTTGTGTGAGGTCCCTCTTTGTGGCCTCTGGACAAACCTACCTTCC
>NC_136478.1:68410555-68432371 GCF_902686455.1 Sciurus vulgaris | reverse complement strand
CTGATCTCTGCAGCATCTGGGAATGGGGTAGATCACCTACAACACATGATCCACATGACCTGGTAGATAGGGTGTAAATGGATATCACTGGACCAGAGGTTGAAATGCCAAAAGAACCTCAGGGCCACATGTGGAGGGTGCTGTTCACAGTGTGCCATGAAGATGGAGGCCCAGTCATCAGGCAGTGGAGAGAAGCTGGAATGATAGTGGAGGGCTGGTCTTCGGGGAAGCTCTCAGGTCAGGTCTCTGGAAATTCATGCTAAAGGCCAGCGTATGTGAACTTAGGATTAAGAGTGTGTGCGTGAGATTCATATGTACTTACACATAATTATATATATTCATTTATATATACACACATACACACACATTTATATGCGTGTCTATAAATGCATATATAAACACATGTCAGTATCATCAAAAAAGGGTTTCAGAACCTACATGCCAGTGCTGATCATGATGCTCCAAACTGAAGCATACTCACATGTTGTGTTGACATGTTTCAGCTGCATATACAAATGTCTATACACTTTATTTGAAAAAGAAATTTATTGATTCTACAATATGTACAGTCAGGAAAATGAGAAATTTCACTCCTTTTACGTATGGTCTATCAAAATATATAAATGCATTCCACTGTTAAATACAACTAATTTGAACAAATAAAAAAATTAATCAATTAATTTTAAAAAATAAATATATTGAGCCACATTTCTAGAGATTCAAGAGCATAGTGTCCATAACTGCTCAGCTCTCTAGAGGGCCAGTATCTTCTGAGTTCTGATAAAGGCCTCATAGCAGCTGGATTTACAATGGTGGGATCATATGCAGAAGAGACCACAGGGCAGGACAGGGAGTGAGGGTCAGCAGAGACACGTGCACTTGCTGTAGGACAACCCACATTCATAGGAGCTGATATATTCCAGATCATTATTAGTCTCCTGCAGTGTGACCTCCCCATGACCAGTCACCTTGTATTGCATCCAATTCTCAAAGTCTCCATGACCAACATCTCACACAGGGGCAGTTTGCTACATGTGGAACTTTAGGATGGAAATAAATCACATCAAAACTAGAACAATGTACATCAAGAGAGAAAAGCTAGAAATGTTTGAAATTCCTTCAGTTAAATTCTGTTATCAACATGGGAAAATATGAATTTGAAATATATGGAATTTTCAAAGTTAAATATCAAAGAGGTCTTGTTCAACTATTGCATTTATGAAAAATGCAAAAGAGGTGAAAGAGATCTAGGCTGTTACAGGTAACATACTAGTCACTTGTGGGAACACTTAGAGGAAAGAGGAGTCATATAGACTAGGATATTGTTTCACCACATAGGAGCTGCATGCACTGGCATGTGCAGTTTGTTAAAATTCATTGAGACATGGATGCCAACTTAGACATATACACATTTCAAAGGTATATGTCAGTAATTCAATAATAACTCATAAAATGTGTATTCATATCTAGTATTTTATATGATCAAAGTGGACTAAATAAAGTCTACATTCTAAATGGCTTAAGAAAAAATAAAATATTGCATTAAAATATAGCATAAATCAATAAAGGAAATTCAATACAAGTGGTTTAAGAGAGAGGACATCAGTAAACCTTTGCTTTCCTTCATGTCCAAGGTTACATGAAATGTATGTTTAATTTCATTGAAAAAAAAAGACAAAAGTTTGACAGTGTTCACTTTGATATTTCCTTTAAGAAACACAGCTGAGACATAACCATACATGCAGATAAATGAAAAATACATCCTACATGTTTTAAAAGTTAATCAACCGTATGTTTGATAGTGTTCACTGTGATATTTCCTTCAAGAAACACAGCTGAGACATAACCATACATGCAGATAAATGAAAAATACATCCTACATGTTTTTAAAAGTTAATCAACCAGTATAACAAAGAAAGCAGATTTTAAGCTGAAGAATTTTACCATGGTTGCAATTAGTGTATTAAATCTGAAATTTGTATTTGTTACATCTAGTTTTCCAGAAACATTGTTGGATGGATCATAACCTAATATAAGTGATATGCATATGTACATACCTATGTGTACATATACACACATGCACATATTATAATAAACAAGCAAGCATATGTGTGTGTGTTGATCGTCATCCTCCTGTAATGTGACTATACAGCTGTTCTTTCAATTTTGAGGATAACAATGAAGGAACATGTTAGAATTGTATAAAAGCTTTCCATTTACATGTTCCTCCTGATATCAGGGAACTTTATATTTCTTATGCAAGTAACACAGAGCCTGGATGCACTGGAGTCCCTGCTCATGAGCAGAAAGGGGCTGACAGCTGGGAAACATCCAGCTACTATTGCAGCCATGTTCACCAGGAACCAGTTGGGATTATAAATAAGAGTCAAACAAACATGAAATGTACAGGAAAGTGTGTAAAACAACACAAAGGTGCTCAGCAGGAGAAGGATGGTTTTGGTGACTCTGGACTCAGGGAAGGATCTGGGGAATTGAGTCTTGTGAACATACTGCATTCTCTGCTTGTGCCTGTGCAGGATGAGCACCATGGAGCTGCTGGCCCAGAGCATGAGGCCCACACACACAGCATCGAGGAATGATATCATTGCTGCAAAGAGGGATTGCAAGGTTTTGTCAGGATGAACACCAGAACAGTACCCATAATCTATCAGGCTTGTGACATTACCTTTGCTGATTTTTCCAGTCATAAATGCAATAATCATGATATTGATGAGCAGATAGACAATCCAGGTCAGGTATATGGAGGAGCCAATATACTTGGGAGCCTTTAATTTAAGCTCTGAAAAGCTGGAGTCCTCAGGACTGATCTTGATGACCTGGTAGATGCTCAGGAGGCAGGTGCTGCCAAAGGACACACCCCTGCCCACCTTGTGAAGATAGAAAAGCAGCTTGCATCCCATATCACTGAGGAAACCATTCACTCCAAAAGCTGCCACTGTCTGGGGAACTCCCCTACACAGGAGGGTTAGCAAGTTGGCCACAATCAAGTGCTTAAGAATCAAGTCTGTGTGTCTTACCCTGCACCCAGTGAAGTAAAGGACCAGGTAATGGAGGAGAAGAAGGGAATTGCCCAGAGCTCCAAACACAGTCTGTGACAGGAAGATGATTCCTAGAGCCACTTCGCTGGCTGCCATCCTGCCAGTTTCCTGCTGTCCCAGGTAGAAGGTCTTGCAGGGGAACAGGAGGTGTGGCTGCACGTGTCCTGTCAAACAAAACCCAGCATGGCCTACTCTCCTGAGTGCCCATTGTAAAAACTTTCTTAAGGATTTATTTTCACTAGCAGGTTTTACTGAGACTTGTATGAATAGTTAAAGCATGAAATATGTCAATATCCTTCCTGTGAAGGCAGCACATGGTAATTCCTGAGTCTTCACGACCTGAGGAAGGTGATGAGATGACTTTCCATGAAGACCAGGAGAAACTGTGCTAACAGAGGTTAAGTGTCTGTCCAAATTTGTATGTAATCAGGTGTTGAGAAGCATCTTGGAACTGGTTCAGTGTTGCAGTGAGGGCAGCAGGAGCCATCAAGTGTCCTAAAGGTAGTGAATGGGTTCTTCTATCAATCCAGCTCATACATACTTCTGTTTCTCTATATTCCCCATATTTTCTACTGCTAAAGTACCTGGTGGTATTTTTTAACATTTTATTGTAACATGATTCCATTTGTTTGTAAATATTTATTCTAAGTTCAAGGTCCATTATGAAGGAACATTTAGATATTCTAATAACTGCAGATACACTTAGGGAATACAGCACTGCTGGCACCTCTCCCATGTTGAGTTACATGCAATGACCCAGGATGGGCTCCACATCAAGAAAGCTACCCCATGACTGACTCATGTGCTTGTGTGTTAGGTACACAATCCCATAACACCTGTCTCAGGAATTTTGCCACATTCCCAGCCATGTCTTAATTCTTGGGAAATAAAGGACCAACACATTTTTAAAGAATGTAGTATAGAAAAAAAATTCACTTTTTCAGAACATACAGATATAAGTTAACTAATACCTAAGTAAAATGGTTTCAAGGAAGCAAGATTTGTGAATGGTATTATAATTGGAGCCATTCATACAAATTGGCATGTGTCTGGTATTTAAATGTTGAGAAACAAGAATTTCTGCAGTCGTTTGAATACATATATTATTTAAAAATTATTGTTTAGAAAAATTTAGGTCCACATATTTTGAGCAGATGGTGAAGAGATCTCCTAAGCCTTCTGCCTCCCTACTCTGCTTCACTCTCAGATTGAAATCATATGATGCATTCACTAGAATCAGAATATATTTGACATGAAAAAAGATACACCTCTGACAGGTGGTGTTGGCTGAAATAATCATGTCGACATTTCCATACATGTTCATTTCCACATTAGCAAGAAATGTCCTTATTATCCTGAATTCTGAGTCTTTCAGGAGGGTACAATTGCACTGTCCATTGGCTGAACTATACTCATAGTCACAGAAAATATCTGCCCAATCACAATCAGCTTACTTTGTACAGAGGACCACAAGATATTTGTGAGCTACTCATACTCCATAAAACAGGCACAGAGAGGCTAGACTTCTGACACTAGAAATACTGTAGATTTAGTATACAATTCCTGTTCTGAAACTGATCATCTGAATGATTTTAAAACAACCTTGGGGCTGAGCTCAATGGAACACAAGTGTAATCCCAGTGACTCAGGAGGCTGAGACAGGAGGATCACAAGTTCAAAGCCAGACTCAGCAATTATGAGACATTAAGCAACTCAGTGAGGGCATTTCTTTAAATAAAATACAAAATAGGCTGTGCATGTGGCTTAGTAAGTTCAATCCATGGTACAAAAAAAAAAAAAAAAAAACTTCCTGATACAACTTGAAAATCACATTTTGTTTTTATTTGGTTTGAATCACAGCAAATGCTTTCAGAAAGGATTGCATTAAGTTATTAGGAGCCATCATGATTTGGCACTGATGCTGAGACCCCACTTATTTTACTGGCTGCACTCATTCTTCATCAACTACATCTGATGTGGTGCTGGCTTCTCCAGTGTTCAGTCCACAATCTTCTATTCTTAGGTGATTACTCACCCAGATTCTTGAACTGAATCTTCAGTCACAGATGCTGCTCTCAGACTGACACTCAATTACACACCAAGCTCATTTTCTTTGTAAGAATAGTGATATCAGTGCAGAGAACTCAGAATGACACTCAATTACTCACCAGGCTCTTTCTCTTTGCCAGGATGGTGATCTCAGTACAGAGGCCTCTGTGACCAGGTCATGTGTTCAGGGAGATGGCCAGCTCCTCAGATATGGAACTGTGACTCTGTGACCTCACCTCCCATGTGGGCAACAATCATCACTGTGCCTGTAGCAGCAGCAATGGGCATGCAGGCTTGGGGAGCTGAGGACACTGCTGAAAACATTCTCCCCAGGTGACACACTTCAACAACAATTAAAAGTTTTTTTCATAACAAGTCTTAAGAGAATATGGAGTGTTTAGAGAAGCTCTTGCTTATTCATGATCCCTGGAGGCAGAGGGGGAAATATTCCATCTGTCATGTGAAGGTCTGGCACTGAGCTATACATGTCCCATTGAACTCCTTTCTTCCCTGGGAAGTTTCATACCCCAAATCTAGTTGCTTCCTGTTCCTAAATTCAATGAGTGGCACCATAATTTAAGGTATCTGCAGAGAGATGAAATGAGAGAAAACACAGGAAAGATATTAACACAGGTACAAGTAGAAGGAGAAACATGATGTTAATTCTACTTGGAAGTCACTGGTTTTATCTGGAAAAAATATGAGATAACACCTCATATTTGCATAATGACTCTACCAATATTGACCTCCATTCCTGAGAGCAGGAAAAACATAACCATATCCATCACACAAACAGAAAGTAATAGAAGTCTCCCTCCCCAATGACAGTAGCAGGATCAGACCGTGTGACCTGTAACAATCAGATATGTCAGGACTACTAACATTAATTCAGCATCTCTGAGTGGTCACCGTAGCACAAGAGACCTTTCTATTATGTATTCTTCCCACACTGCAAGAAAAATATTTACAATGTCACCTTAACAAGTGCTATGAGATTTATCATCCAGGTAAAGACCCATGGAATGAACGTAGAAGTGTATTGGTCAAGACACTAAAAGATTATTAGATTTTACTGGTAAAAAGTAAGGACAAGGAGAAAAGGGAGAATGGGAAAATGATGGCGTAATATGGATTGGAGGAGAGAGCGAGCAGATGCAAAAAAGGCAGAAACTCATTACATATTTAGAACAAGCTGTTGTGCAAGGTTGGGTGTGGGCACACTGGCACCAAGGGGCATAAGAACATAAAGACAACCAGGGAAGAAAGACATGGGGTGCATGGTGACACAGGAATGAAGGAGATCATAGGGGTTGGTAATGAATTCAAAACCTGTTGAAGGTCACTGAATGATAAAGGTCAATGAAGATTCAGTGCTTCTGAGGTGTTCATACCTACACATGGTGGGAAGTTATGAACACAGCTGGGTAGGAGGTACTGGATTGAGCCATTGTCAAAAACAGGCCCAAGTGTGACAAAAATGTGTCTAGGGAAAGACAATGGACCTTGGAAGAGACCAATTAAACAGAGGGCAATGAGGGAGCTGAGGAAGGAATTCAGTGGAGAACTGAGGAGGCCATCATGGTCAAAGTCCAAGAGAAATACCAGGAAATGCAAAATAAAATATGTACACTTCTAGATGTCAAGACTAACATGAGGCTGTACAACCACATGGGGTCACTAGGGCGAGGTAGAGAAACCAGTGAAACCAGGTAAAGTGTCTTGGTTGAGGACCAGGCACATCCAGAAGAAATTATATGAACAGTCATGCACACAGGAGAAAGATGGAGGACCACGGCATTGGCTGCCATTAGTTTGGAGTTTGAACTGGGTGTTGAGAATGCCTGAGGGTTGATGTGGACTTTTGGTTTTGTGGAGACCAGGGATCCTGGGGATGGAATGAGGTAATGGAGTTGAGAAGGGGATAAAAAAGGAGGAAGAGCTTTGATGATGGGTCTTGTCAAGGTAATAGAAGGTAGGTTTGTCCAGAGGCCACTAAGAGGGACCTCACAGAAGAACATACATTACATATGCAAAGACAGAGATGTGTGTGGTGGTTGTGGTGTAGAATGGATTCATGGCTCCGATGGATTGGGTGAGGTTCTGTGTATGGCTACAGCTCAGAGTGAAGAATAAAGACTGCCAGACCAAGAGGGAAATGTGCATAGAGACAACCCTGCTTTATGGAGGTGTGACTGACATTGTACTACCCTTCAGCTATACATATAATGCATCATATGGTATTTAAGTTTTATGTGTTTTTATGGTTCATTCTATTTAACTATACATGACACCAAAAGGCATTTGGACTCATTGTACACAAATGGAGTACAACTTTTCATTTCTCTGAGTGTACAAGTTGTACAGTCACATCATTTTTGTAATCATACACATACATATGGTAATGATGTTTGTCTCATTTCACCATCTTTATTTCCTCCACTCCATCTCCTCCCCTCATTTTTCTTTACACAATCAAATATTCCTCCATTCTTCCCTCATCTACTGTCCCACCCCCCATTATGTATCAGCATACCCACAACAGAGTAAACAGTTTTTTTATTTGCATTTTATTTATTTCATTTAGCATGATAGTCTCCAACTCCATCCACTTACCTGAAAATGTCATAATTTTATTCTTCTTTATGGCTGAGTCATATTCCACTGTGGATATAAATCACAGTTTCTTTTTCCATTCATCTCTTGAAGGGCATCAAAGTTGGTTACACAATCTAGCTGTTATGAATGGAACTGCTATAAACATTGATGTGACTGTGTCAGTGTAATATGCTGATTTCAATCCTTTGGATATAAGTCAAGGCATAGGATAGCTTGTTCACATGGTGGTTCCATTGCAAGTTATCTGAGTAAACTCCATACTGCTTTCCAGTGTGACTACACCAATTTGCAATCCCAACAATACATGAGTGTACCTTTTCCGCCACATCTTAGCCAACTTTTCTTATTGCTTGCATTTTTGATAATAGCCATTATAATTGGAGTGAGATGAAAACTTAGGTTTTTTTAATTTGCATTTCTCTAATTACTAGAGATGTTGAATATTTTTCATATGTTTGTTGACTGATTATCTATCTTGTTCTGTGATGTGTCTGCCCACTTCCTTAGCACATTTCTTGATTAGGATATTTGTATTTTTGGTGTTATTTCCATTCGTTATAAATTCTAAGAAACTTGTGCTCTATCAGAAGTGCTTGTGCTAAAGATTTTCTCCAACTCTTTAGTCTCTCTTTTCATATTACTGATTGCTTCCTGTGCTAGGGAAAAGCTTTTTAGATTGAATCCATTCTGTTTATAGGTTTTTGGTTCTATTTTTTGAATTTTGGGAGTCATGTTCAGGAAGACTTCTCCTAAACTGACATGATGAATATTTGGGCCAACTTCTTCTATTGGGTGAAGGATCTCTGGTCCAATTTCTAAGTCTTTGATCCATTTTGGATAGCATTTTGTGCAGAGTAAGTGATAGGGTTTTAATTTCATTTTGTAGCATTTGGATTCATGGAGCTCATTCAATAAAAGATTGAAACATCAACAAATAAATGACCTAACATTACATCTCAAATACCTAGAAAATAAGAACAGATCAACACCAAAGTTAGTAATAGACAGGAAATAATTAAATTAAAGCTGAAATGAAAGAAGTTGAAATAAAAGAAACAACTGAAAAAATTGAGAAAACAAAAAGTTAGTGCTTGAAAAAATAAACAAAATCGATAAAACCTTAGTCACATTAACAAAGAGAAGGAGAAAATAAACTCAAAATACTAAAATTTGTGATGAGAAAGGGAATATCACAACCAACAATATTGAAATATGTGGCATCATTTCAAGCTATTTTGAAAATTGATACTTTAAAAATACATAAAATCTTGAAGATGTTGACAAATTTCTAGAATCATAGGATCCTGACAAACTGAATCAGGAGGACAAACATAATTTAAACAGATCAACTTCAAGCAATGAAATAAAATAAGCCATGACTGACAGATGGAAACAGATACTGGGGCAGAAGTCTTCACCACCACAATCAGACTATTTTAAAAAATGAGAAAAATATGAAAAAAGCAGAAGACAAAAATGCTCACCAGAACAGGGATGTTTTCGGTGGCTCTGAACTTGGACATCTGGGAGAAACTTCAGTACTATGAACCTGTGGACAACTTTTTGTGTCCTTGAAGGATGGAAATTACACTAAAAAGTTTTGTTTTTCTGAATGCCTTGATCCCTAAACCCAGAAGGAAAAGGAGGCTCACCATGATCATCAGAGCCAGGTGATTTCGGGAGACCACAACCACTTTCTATTCTATATGCCTAATATATACAGAGTTAGGTTTCCTAAAGCACATGATTGCAGAATTGATTTCCAATACATGGATTCTGCACAGAATTACATATCTACTCTCTCATTAACATTAATATAGGTATAAAACTATTAATCATCTGAAACTCCCCTTTCATTCATGGTAGTTTATGTGAAAAACAGATGATTTTCACAGTCCTTAGAACCTGGTATCTCATTTCTACATCACTGGATGATTCACCAACAATCCTCCTCAATGAGAATTCATTAAATTCTGAGAGGTGCCATCAGGGGAGGTGGGGGGGTAGGACCCTTATCTCTCCTCACTAGTCGAGCTCAAGGATAAGGAATATCCCTCTGCTTGTCCACCTTTGCGTGGAAGCTGCTTGTGTGTCAGCATGCCTTTTCCAGATATGAGCACTTACCCACTCTGCCTCTCTGACTGAACTGCAAAATACCCACATTACACTTTCCATCTTACAGGACAGTGGACTCAGTGTGGAAATCTAATGAGTCACTTTTGGTTCATTCTCATATCCATGACTTTTGCCTGTTGATTTCTACCCAGCTTCTTGTTTTTAGAGGACCCTTTTTGACTCTGTATGACATATCTTGCACAAATAATGACAGTTTGGATCCCTCATTTTCTATATAGCTGCCCATTATTTCTTTCTTTGGCCTGAATGCTCAGGCAAAAGTAAGTTAAGTACCCTGTTGAATAAAAATAGTTAAAGTCAAACACCAACTGCCTTAAATATAGCAAAGCTCCTATTGAGCAATTAGAGAAGAATAAAGTTCGATGTTCATTTAGTCAAAGGACAACCAAAAGAGGTACCATAGAGCAGGGTGTGGGGGATTAGAGGTAGCATTCTACTCTTTGCATAGAATGTGCTACACTTCTTACTGGCAATATATAAGCAAATCAACAGAAGAATTCCTTGCCCCAAATGCTCGGATATCCAAGAGCCAGAGAAGAAAAATAGCAGAGATCTGGGGTGAGGATAACTCTGTCAAAGACTGATACAGTGGCCATTACATTTTCAGGATGCCGAGCCTGAACGTGGTGCATTGCCCAGAACAGCAGAAGTTTGATTTGGGTTGATGGGATTGAATTGTTGGGAGATATGTTCCAGGATTTTGGCTAGAAACCTCAATGAAATATCTCATGTATTATTGGTTGGGCTTTTTTTCCCCTTTTATTAATGCAGACAACAAAAAGAGGAACATAAACATAGAAGTACCATATATTCTAACAATCCCATTTCTGGATATATATCCAAAATGGTTGAAAATCAGGAACCTAACAGATATTTGAAGATCAATGTCCTCAGCCAAATTCACAATAGTTAAGATGGAAATAACCCCGATGTTCATTAGCAGATTAATGTGTAACCAAAATGTGGCATATATATACAATAAAATAAATTCAATCCTTAAAAGTAATGAAATTCTTATATATGCTTTCACATGGATGAACCCTTAAAGTGTGATGCTAAGTGTAACAAGCCAGACACAAAAGGATAAAAATTGTGTGCATCCATTTATATCTAGGGCATAATATAGGCTAAGTAACAGAAATGGAAAGTAGAGTAGAAATTACCTGGGTTGTGAAGAGGAAGCAATGAGGAATTATTGTTTAATATGTAGAGTTTATATTTGGAATGATGAAAAAGTTCTGGAAATGAATTGGTGGAGATTGTTGAACAAAGTGTACATATATGCTTAATGTTTAATACTGTATACATAGACTTGTTAAAATGGTTGTCCATATTTTAACAATAAAAAATTGAGAAGAAAAATCAGGGACCCAGGCTCTCTTATACAGAAAAAATTTGTTAAGAGCCACATCAAGATTCCAATTGGTGGATGGAGATGGAAGTTATCAAGTAAATCTTCATATAAAAGGGAATTACTTCAGCTGCCCATGTAGAATTTTAGACTAGATATTGGCAAGAAGGAGGACATATTCTAATCTCTTCACATATGTTAACAAGGGTAATCATGACAATATGTAGTAGAACAATAAATAAATGTGTTAATTAATTTGAAAAAATGGTTAAAGTGTTCATTCATATTTTCTTCCAGAAAAATAAGATAAATTTTTCCATCTATGAAAAAGATCGAAGAAATGACTATTTACCAATATCTGAGGCATAGAGTTTAGGCTGGATGAAATGTGATTTCAGGCTATTCATACCCTAATCAGAGGACACAGCCAAGTCTTCTGATTTCTGATCTAAGAGACATGAGACAATGAACACTTCTTTTAATTCATTAATATTGTGGAAAGTTATAACAGACATATAAAAATACATATTGGAACACATTTAATTGTGAAGTAAGTATTTTAATCACAAAATATGGACAGATTTATTGCATCAAACACATCACTGACAAAACTCCACTGGAATTTCATCTCTCATCACTCAAAATGGCAGTCATCAAGACTATAAATAATCAGTGCTGGAAAGCTGGTGGAGAAAAATGAACACTGTTGGCGAGATTGTAAATTACTACAATCATTATGGAAATCAGCATGGGGGGATCCTCAAAGAATAGTCACAGAACCACCATATTACCCAGCTATACCACTCCTTGGTGTTTACCCTGAAGAATTAAAGTAATCTTCCTACACTGATACATGCATCCTCATGTTGATAGCAGAACAATTCACAAGAGCCAAACTATGGAATGAAACTAGATGTCTCTCAGTGGATGAATAGATAAGGAAAATGTGTCATATATACCCAAGAGAATTTTGTTCAGTCATAAATATTGAAATTAGTGCATTTGCAGGAATATGGTTGGAACTACAGTCCATCATTGTAAGGCAAACAATTCAACTCAGAAGCCTAAAGGTCATATTATTTCTCTTTTATGTGGAAATGAGAAAGAATAAAAGAAAAGAAGTGGGGTTTGATCTCCAAAAGATAAAAGACAGATTAGTAAAGAAATTTTTCCAAGGGATGATAGAAGGGGAGAAGCATTGTGGACAGACACTGGCCAAATTATATTGTTATAGTGTGTATTGTGTGCATGTCCAAATATGTAACAGCAAATCCCGTCAGCAAATCCCACCATTTACAACTACAATTAACCAAAGAAAATGTGGGAAAAACATGACTGTTGATGGAAAAAATCATCATGGTTACAGTGTTTCCTTCTTTCCTTAGTGTTTCAAGATGTGTCTGGGAATCCATCTCCTTTCTGCTTAATTCTGAGTTCCCTCTAGGGAAGCTTACATTTCAGTGCAGACACAGATCTAGAACTCCCGTACATTCATCAGATCTTCACTGGTCATTCTATTTCAGTGACACATTATCTAGAAGTGTTTCTTAAGTCTTCCAGTAGTTATTTCGGTATTATAACTCATTTTTTAAATAGATATTCTCTGTCAGGGTCACCACAAAGACCTTATCAGGAATGATTTCTGTAAGATTCTTTGAAATGGACTGTATTTCTAGGTCCTTTGTACAATTTTTAATTTTTTGTTCAAAAATGGAAGTATAAATATATACATATGGCAGACCAAGAAACCATAGTCTCCTCTTTCCCAATAATTCACTTGCATTTGTGGCTGGCTCTTTGCGGTTCCAAAATCCATGGATATTTGTCACCGCCTGCAGCAACAACTTGCACGGGTCTTATGGGTGGTGGAGTGTAAACTGAGGCACCTCTATCTTTCTCTTTAGTGCACTGCTTTCTTGCTTATTTATAGAGGATAGAGGAAATGAGGTTTACTTGCTTTGAGAGGAGAGAGAGAGAGACTTTTATTATCAGAGAGAAAGACTTTGCTTAAGAGAGACCTTGAGAGAAGGACAGACTTTGCTTAGAGCCCAGAGGAAGAGAGTTGCTATGCCTTAAAGTCCTGCATCCTGTGAACAAGGGTACGTCCACCCAAGGTGCCCTAGTGATGCATCTCAGTTCTCCATTCCGCAATCTGCCTTCCGCCGCTGCCCCTACTCGCTGCTGTGTTCTTTCTTCTGGCTTTTCTGCTAATGGCTGCTGTTGCGTATGTCCCTACTAGCTACTGCCACGTGTTTTTCCCTCTGGATGCTAATGGCTGCTGTGTCTCTCTCGCTCTGCCTAAGCTTATATCACCTCCAGGAGGTGGAGAGCAGGGTCATGCCTCTTATGCAAAGATTAGGCAAGATGCTCCCAGCAGGCAATTAGTGCTCGAGAACACATGTGCATACATTGTGTGCGTGGACGAGAAAATCACCTGAGTGTGCTTATGTCACTTAACCTCCTCGCTGCCGATGTGATCAGGCGCCATCCCGGCACCGCCAACATGGCACAGCCCCCAACAATTTCCCCTTCTTCATATACAATGAGAAGAAAGCTGGCAGGGATCATGTCTGTCTTAGGTTGTCTACGGCAGAGCAACATCCTTACCTGTCATCGAAATTCTGACCTCCAGGCGTCAGAACCCTGTCTTAGGTTGGTATGAGCTCCCCATGAATCTTACCCGTCTTTGACTACCGATCCAGCACACCAAGCCATATACTGGGAGATTGTTCTGCTTCACGGGTGGCCATGGCCTACTTCATGATGACATAAGCCTGTTGACTGGCTTTGAGGCATTTGTAGATGTAAGGTAGAATTAACACAATCACACCCAAACCTACTAGTGTAAAACCTAAAATTCCCAAAATCTGGTGCCAAACTGTGCTGAAAAAACAATTGTTTCACCCTCTCTACATTTTTCAATATTAACTCCATTAACCTTCTAGTCAGTGCACTTCCCTTTACTTATAAACCCTCCTTAAAGGTGAGGTATCAATAATAGTGATTAGAAAGTGAGTTCCACAGGATGAAAATAAGCAGCTTGCTTTACTAAGAAAAAGATGAAAATCATCTGTGTGGCTAAATCAGCTTATGAGGGGCTATGGCTCCAACCAACTCCAGTTTAGGAATTGCCCGAGTGATGCAATCAATATCAGCAAAAAGATCTGTTACTCCCCAAACTCTACGAGGGCTATGACAACTGCTTTCATTTTGTGAGCCTTGAGTTGAAGAGTTCTGTACCTTATTTCTTAAATGATTTGGTAACATCTTTACCTCAACATCAGTAACTAATTTGCACTCATTAACTCAATGTCTTCCCTTTCTGCACTTTGGGCAGAGGCCTGGGGCACAAGATGTAACAGATTTTACTATAGTTATATCTTGGCTTTTCTTTTGTTAGGGCATTGTCTCTTCGCTGCTGTATATATGTGCATACACTCCAGGATCATATTGATTTTGAGTATCTATTGAAACATTAGCCTTCTCCTACTAGCATTCCAACATTTCTACCAGGAAGCCTTGCTACTACATTTCTGCAAGCAGTTTCAACAGCTATTTCTTGCCACTGAGCTCTCCAACTAGATATTGTCCTTCAGATAACACTGCTCTGCATAGCTTTTTCCAATCAGTTGTAACTGCCTCTTTAAGTTCTTTGTATTAGATTCAGCTCTCTCCTTTTTCCCTTCTTCTTAAGTTTTCACTACCACTTAGTTATTCCTTTTTGGGGTTCTTTGTATTAGGTTTAGCTTTCTCCTACATTTTTCCCTTGTTCTTAAGCTTTGAGAAATTGTTTTCTAAGTCATTATCACACAATTATTCCTCACTTTGTTTTCTTTAACAGTTCTTTTCTGTTGCTATTAGATCCTGTTTATGAAGATCCCCTTGTGGCACATTGAGCAACTTTTCCTCTATAAACCCTGGGCTTAGCGTTTGAACATATGATTGTACAGTGGTTTCCTTATTTTCTAATTCTTCCCCAGTGTTTACTTTCTCAAAACTTTCCTGTTTTTGGTTACCCCAGCTAACTTCCTTTTAATCTCTCCCAGCACTTCTTTTTCTTGTTTCACGCCTCCTTTTGAATTATCCCTTCAAACTGACTTCTTGATATTTCTGAATTTATCCTTCACTGTAAAAAGGCCACACTAGCAGTAGTACAAACACAAACAATACAAGATACACACATTCTGGAGCTCCTTTATCATCCATTCTGATCAAAGACATGAACTCTTGACAAACAACAAAAACAAAATTATTATTTTAATACCTGGCCAGTCCACTGAGGGTTGCTTTACCCAGTTCCCTGTACCTGGGACCTCTTTGACCCAGGTTTCTGTACACTACTTTAACTTTTCTTGACTTTTTTTTGACTTATTTTCCTTGACTTATTTTAGTTTTAAACACAAACACAAGTACATGCATTTTTGCACTTCACTGTCGTGTCCCTTGTGACCTTTAGCTTTTGACCAACATTATTTCTTTTTACTATCCCTCGCCCTTAAACTGCTCTGGCCAGAGATTTCTGCAAGGTTCCTACTTTCCCTGCTCTATCTATTCCCGGAGGCGGATCTTGAATTTTCCCTTGCCCTATTCCTGTGAGTTTCCTCAGTATCCCCACTGTGCAGATTTCCTTTTTTTTTTTTTTTTTAAAGTTGTTGCTAATTTTCCTTCCCTGCATGCTCCCCATTCCCCAGACAGGCCACCAATTGTCGCTGGCTCTTTGCAGTTCCAAAATCCGTGGATATTTGTCACCACCTGCAGCAACAACTTGCACGGGTCTTCTGGGTGGTGGAGTGTAAACTGAGGCACTTCTATCTTTCTCTTTAGTGCACTGCTTTCTTGCTTATTTATAGAGGATTGAGGAAATGAGGTTTACTTGCTTTGAGAGGAGAGAGAGAGAGACATTGCTTATCAGAGAGAAAGACTTTGCTTAAGAGAGACCTTGAGAGAAGGACAGACTTTGCTTAGAGCCCAGAGGAAGAGAGTTGCTATGCCTTAAAGTCCTGCATCCTGTGAACAAGGGTACGTCCACCCAAGGTGCCCTAGTGATGCATCTCAGTTCTCCGTTCCACGATCTGCCTCTCACTCTGCCTAAGCTTATATCACCTCCAGGAGGCGGAGAGCAGGGTCACGCCTCTTATGCAAAGATTAGGCAAGACGCTCCGAGCAGGCAATTAGTGCTCGAGAACACATGTGCATACATTGTGTGCGTGGATGAGAAAATCACCTGAGTGCGCTTATGTCAATTAACCTCCTCGCTGCCTATGTGATCAGGCGCCATTCTGGCGCTGCCAACATGGCACAGCCCCCAACTGCATTCTTTTCATTTTTCATTTACTTCACCTGTCTTGTAATTGAAGTGTAAACACAAGATTTTTCAGATCTTTTCTGAGATTGTGCCTTTGCTTCCAATGTATATGAAAGAATTTTTAAATGCCATGCATAGTACTTTGGTGTCTTGCCAAAGAGAAGAAAATGAGAAATCGAGTAAAATGTAATACAAAGAGAAACTGACATTATAAATCACAGGAGAGGAAAGGACGTGTCTTGGAATGCCTGGGGAAGACATGTCCTCGGCTCCCTGCCTCTGTGTCAGTGGCCCTAATAGAGAAGTCAGCAATGAGAGTTCAGGTCCCCAGCTGACACACAGGTCTCACATAGCCCACCTGACTCAGCAAGGTGTGGTCAGGATGCTGCAGAAGCCCATAGACATGGCTGATGTCCTGGGGGTGGGGTGGAGATGGGTGGACACTGCTGTGTCAGGATCCAAAATATCTGCAATTAATTTCAGTTTCCACTCAAACCGTGTCCTGGAGTTTCAAGCCTTCAGTGCTCTCCAGACTCTCCCGGGTTCATCATTACATCACACAGCTCTGACATTGCAGTCATTGTCTATGGGGAGACAGAGTCCTGAGTCCTACTGCTCCACAGTCTTCCCAGGATCAAGTCCCACTGAACATATTAGACTCCAGGACTAGCCTTGATTTTGAGGTATCCATATGTTGATAAGACTGACTGATTCAGGAGAGAAGAAATGAGCAGGAGACTGCACAAGAAAGTCAGCTCAGGAGGAAAGTGGCTTTAGCCTGGGTAAGGTAGTGACAGGTGAGGGAAAGAACATCAAACCAACATTTTCAGAAGATACTGACATTCATTTAAAAACAAATAGATCACTACCAACACATCTAAGAAGGGAATTCTGATGACTTGTTGATGTAATTTTGAATGATCCTTAAAGAACAGAAAGACATCACAGAAGTTTTATAATACACAACTATGTTTAACATAAGAAAACTTAACTCTAAGTGGGGGCACATACAAAATTATTCATTAAAATAAGAGCATCTTCTTGTTTGAAATTCATATCAACATTTTAGGTAGAAGCCTATGATCAACAGCACACCACTACATATTAACCCAGGAGAGACAATTTCAAGGGTCACCAAAAGACCCCGCAGAGGCTACACCCAATGCTCACCACAATACTCCATACTGGACAGACACTCATGTGTTGTACTAATTTCTATTGGCAAAAACGTAGGCCTATGAGTGGGTACTAAATAAAGAAACTCAGCTCAGTTCTGGCAATTAAGATGTGGTGCCAGGATTTGGCCATTTCTGCTGAGGGCTTCCTCTCAGAAGGAAGTGGAACAGCAGGAGCACATGCAGCAGAGACCACAGGGAAGACAGAGCAAAAGGCATCAGAGACACCTAAACCTCTCTAAGAATATCCCTCCTGTGTGAATGAGTATCATCCACAAGATCAGAATCAATCTCCTCCAAGGTGAACGCTCAGACATCCTCCAGAGAAGAATGCTTGAGGAGAAAGTCGGTGGATTGAATCAAGCAGAATCCCAGACCCTCCACAATTAGAAAATGAAGCAGTTGAGAGGACAGCTGACCAGAGAGGTGGTGACAACATAAAACTTCTGAAATCTACACTCTACAGCTCAAGACTTGGAGGCACTTGACATTTGGCTACAGGAAGTGAAAATAAGAACAGAAATTTTTAACCCAGACCTGGAGCAAGGTGGGGGCTGGGGTATAAGAGAGAGGAAAACCAGGAGAGAAAAGAGCACAAGTTTCTATCCTAACAACATCTGGGAAGTTGAAACAACATCAAACAAAATTGAAACATGACAGAAACACCAAAGCTAGAGAAAGAGATGGAACAGATTAACCCAATTCTGCACTGAAAGCCAGGAAAGATATGGTGCCATTTGTGGAACTCAAAGCTGGTCAACCTCCCTAGAAGAAATGCAATCAACATGCTTCTCCCTCCTTCAGAAATCATCAAGAACAACCAGAGGGAACATTCTGCAGTGGGATGTCTCAATAATCCACCTAGAAGAAAATCACAGAGGCATAGCTACACCTAAAGTTTCTGAAAGAGGCTCCACCTCACCTAGGACAAGGTGAGTAGGGTGGAACAGAGCAGAGAGCTCATCACTCCTGGGGGGGTGCCATTCCTGTGTCAGCCCTCAACACGACTTTCTCAAGAGCTCAGGTAAATATGGACCAGGTGACATCCACCCCAATTCTAGAGAGATAAATCCCCTGTGAAGGGCTGGGGATTTAGTTCATTTGGTAGAGTGATTGCCTCATAAACACAAGGCCCTAGGTTCGATCCCCATCACAACAAAAAACAAACAAAAAAAAACAAAAAACCCTGTGAGATACACAAGCCAGGGCTTCTGTGCTATAAAAGGCCAACTAAGAAACTAATTTGAAGGCCCCAGTTTGCAGATTGTTAGGAGGCTGTCCCAAGGCCAACACAGCAGAGTAGAGCAGATGCCTGCAATCCATGGCCTCAGCAGTGAGAACTCAGATGCAGGTGGGCCATTCAACCCTGTATCCCAGGGAGTGGAGGAAACTGCACACAGAATTCAAAAACAAAGGCAGTAAGAGCTCAGATGCAGCTGAGACACTGACCCTTTCCCAGTCACAGGTATAGGACCCAGTGATCTACATCAGAATATAGCTTACAGAATGGGGAAGAAAATTGCCACCTGTTTCTCAGATAAGGCATTAATATCCAGTATAAAAACTCAAAAACACTAACAAAATATAACATAATTAACAAATGGATAAAAGGACTACACGGACACATCTCTAAAGAAGACGTGACCAACAAATACATGATAAAAATTCAACCATTCTAGCAATAAGGGGAATACAAATTAAAAAGTACACTAAGATTTCCTCTCAGTCCAATCATAATGGCAATTTTCAAAAATAAAAATAATTTAAAAATTACAAATGAAGATGAGGAGGAAAAGGTACATTGTACTTTGCTGTTGAGACTGCAAATGACTGCAACCACTATGGAAAGCAGAGTGGAGCTTCCTCACAAAACTAAGAATGGAACTGTGACGAGCCCCGCCCATCGGCCATTAAGTCTGAGAGCTAAGATGGCGCTGAGCGGAAGTTCCTCGGAGCACTTAGGTGGTAAACAACTTTCAGGAAGTCTGACAGCGGGAGCATGAGATGCACGGAACACCGCATGCCACGGGGCAACTGCCAATGGACTGGCTGAGTCCATGTGATGTGCACATGGACAGGCTGCTGATTGGCTGATGGGCTCTATATAAGGGAATGGTTTCTGGGGTAGAGGAAGGAAGAAGATCTACGGGAACTCTGTAAGAACCTGGGGTAATAAAACTGCTTGAGGAAGATTGTGTAAGAGTCGTCATTGCGAGCAACAAGTGGTGGCCCGCACGGGGAAGCTCTGATCAGAACCTCGGCAGTCCAGGGCAGCCGGCTGGTAAGTACTCCTTTGACTCCAAAAAGGGAGGAGGAGGCTCCGTTTATGGAGGATAACTTTCCCCAATCTCCTTGGAGAAGAACGGGGGGCTCCATTAAGGAGGATACCTTTTCAGTATATATAAGCTAGAGAAATCGGGCTGGTCCTGATTTGTCAAGATGGGGAATAGTCCATCCCACCCATTGCATAAAGCATTAAAAGCTTTATTAAAAAGTAGAGGTCTAAAGCTCAGGGATAAGACAATACAAGATTTTCTTGAACAGATAGATAGGGTGGCACCATGGTTTGCAGTATCGGGGAATCTCTCCTTAGCAAGTTGGGATAAACTGGGAAAGGACGTAGAACACGCCGAAGAACAAGGTACTGTCTCAGGAGGGATTCGACCGCTCTGTCGGCTGATTCGTGCCTGTTTGGAAGAAAGGCGCTTTAGAAAAATTGTGCAGGAGGGTCAGGCAGCTTTAGACAGTGTAAAAGAGGAACGTTCAACTTCCTCTAAAGCGGCCAGTGAAGAGGATTCAGAGTCAGAGGGAGAAAATGATTCTGAAGAGGAACTAGAGGCCATCTGCAAGCAAATGAAAGACCTAGAGTTAAACAAAGAGGAAGTTTCACCTCCTCCGTATAACCCTTCCCTGCCCAGCGCAGGAGAAGGTGCCTCCTTTAGTTGTCAAATGTGGAGGGAAGCGGGGACTTTCTTAGCAAGTCAGGCTTTTCCAGTTTTCCAACCGCAAGGAGGGGGGAATCGATACCATGAACCTTTGGATTTTAAAACGGTTAAACATCTTGCGGAATCAGTCTGCACATATGGGTCATCAGCTGCTTTCACTGTAGCGATAATAGAAAGTTTACATCGTTTTGCCATGACCCCAGGAGATTGGCAAAATTTAGTTAGGGCCACTTTAAATCCTGGTCAATACTTGGATTGGAAAGCTTACTATATAGAATATGCCACTGAACAAGCTGCACGTAATCGAGCAGCAGGGAATCCAGCCTGGGATATTGACATGTTAATGGGCCAGGGAAGATTTGCCAACCAACAGCTTGGATATCCGCAACAGGTGTATGAACAAATTAACAGACTCGCTACCCAGGCCTGGAAGGCCCTCCCTAACAAAGGAGAGATATCTGGTAATCTTACTAAAATTACTCAGGGATTGACTGAACCCTTTTCAGACTTCGTGGCCCGTCTAGTGGAGGCTGCGGGTAGAATTTTTGGGGATCCTGACGCGGCCATGCCGCTTATTAAGTAACTGGTCTATGAACAATGCACTAAAGAATGCAGACAGGCCATTACCCCTTACAAGCACAAGGGCCTAGAGGTATGGATGAAAGTGTGCAGGGAACTCGGAGGGCCATTAACCAATTCTGGGCTTGCTGCAGCCATTATGCAGGCCTCCGGACAACGAAACCAAAATAGTACCCGAAATGGTAATTGTTTTTCCTGTGGAGCAACGGGGCACCTAAAACGAGATTGCCCTAAGCGCAGGATGCCCCAGCCTCATCCCTCTTGCCCTCCTGGATATTGTCGACAATGTAAAAAGGGAAGGCATCCTACCTCTGAATGTCATTCAGTTAAAGATGTTGATGGCAAACCCTTGCCCTATAATGGAAATCAGTCATCAAATACTCAGGCAAAAAAACGGGAGAGCAGGCCCCCGTTCCCAGGGCCCACAAAATTATGGGAACCCTCAGGTGTATGGGGCCATGGAGACGCAACCATCCCAATGGCCCAGTCTACAGCCTCCGGGGCAATCCGGCGAGCCACTCCAGGTTCGGCAGGATTGGACCTCTGTGCCACCTCCAGACTGGTATTAACACCACAAATGGGAGTTCAGATTATTGAGACA
>NC_136478.1:68385994-68410055 GCF_902686455.1 Sciurus vulgaris | reverse complement strand
CTCTTGATTGATGGAGGGAACAGTGAAAGCAAAGCGAGGAGCATCCGCAGGATTTAAGGGTATGGAGAAAAAACAATCCTTTATGTCTACACTAATAACTGGCCACTCTTTTGGGATAGCAGAAAGGAGAGGGAGCCCTCGCTGAACTGGCCCCATGATCTGCATCTGACTATTTATGGCTCGGAGGTCATGTAGTAGCCTCCATTTTCCAGATTTTCTCTTTATCACAAAAATCGGTGTATTCCAAGGAGAAGTAGATGGTCGGATGTGACCCAATTGTACTAACTTTCTTGCTGCTTCAAGTTTTTCATGGGAGAGAGGCCACTGAGGAACCATACGGGATCTCCTGTCTTCCAAGTGATGGGAATTGCCTCCTCAGTGGCTACTCCACAAAACCCAGTCCCCCACGATCAGTTTTTTTCCCTACCAGGAATTGGGTTCCTACGTCCCTGGAGGTGTTTTCCCAGACTGCAAGAAGGATGATAGCCCTGGCGAAGGAGAATATTGTGGGCCTGGGGGGAGTAAGGAGTATTTTGTAAGGAATATCCCATGTCTGTTAATAAATCTCTCCCCCAAAGGGAAACAGGTAGCTCCAGCACATAGGGTTCAAACTGTCCTTTATGTCCCTCCCGATCTTTCCAATGTAGAGCTCTAGCACTACGATCAGGAGTTCTAGCATAACCCAAGCCTCTAAGTTCTCCGACAGCCTTTTGAGTGGGCCATGAAGGTGACCAATCTTTAAGGGCGATGACACTTTTATCTGCCCCAGTATCTAAAAGTCCCAGGATTTGTTTGCCCTCCACGTCCAAGGTTATCAAAGGACGAGTTTCCATATCAAAGGCAAGAGATATTAACTCATTTCCTGAAGAACCAAGTCCATCACTACCACGTTGTCCTTTTGCAGAAGGAAACAAGCCATGCAGACTGGGAAGTAAAAGTAATTGCGCCACCCTATCCCCAGGGGAAATGGCGACGATATTCCGGGGCGCTGAAACAATCACTTTGACAATTCCGGTATAGTCCTCATCTATAACCCCCGGATGAACTATAAGTCCTTTCATAGTAGAGGAAGATCTTCCAAAAAGCAAGCCAACGGAGTCAGGAGGTAAAGGACCTTGGAAATCTGTCTCAATAATCTGAACTCCCATTTGTGGTGTTAATACCAGTCTGGAGGTGGCACAGAGGTCCAATCCTGCCGAACCTGGAGTGGCTCGCCGGATTGCCCTGGAGGCTGTAGACTGGGCCATTGGGATGGTTGCGTCTCCATGGCCCCGTACACCTGAGGGTTCCCATATTTTTGTGGGCCCTGGGAACAGGGGCCTGCTCTCCCGTTTTTTTGCCTGAGTATTTTATGACTGATTTCCATTATAGGGCAAGTGTTTGCCATCAACATCTTTAACTGAATGACATTCAGAGGTAGGATGCCTTCCCTTTTTACATCGTCGACAATACCCAGGAGGGCAAGAGGGATGAGGCTGGGGCATCCTGCGCTTAGGGCAATCTCGTTTTAGGTGCCCCGTTGCTCCACAGGAAAAACAATTACCATTTCGGGTACTATTTTGGTTTTGTTGTCCGGAGGCCTGCATAATGGCTGCAGCAAGCCCAGAATTGGTTAATGGCCCTCCGAGTTCCCTGAACACTTTCATCCATACCTCTAGGCCCTTGTGCTTGTAAGGGGTAATGGCCTGTCTGCATTCTTTAGTGCATTGTTCATAGACCAGTTACTTAATAAGCGGCATGGCCGTGTCAGGATCCCCAAAAATTCTACCCGCAGCCTCCACTAGACAGGCCACGAAGTCTGAAAAGGGTTCAGTCAATCCCTGAGTAATTTTAGTAAGATTACCAGATATCTCTCCTTTGTTAGGGAGGGCCTTCCAGGCCTGGGTAGTGAGTTTGTTAATTTGTTCATACACCTGTTGCGGATATCCAAGCTGTTGATTGGCAAATCTTCACTGGCCCATTAACATGTCAATATCCCAGGCTGGATTCCCTGCTGCTCGATTACGTGCAGCTTGTTCAGTGGCATATTCTATATAGTAAGCTTTCCAATCCAAGTATTGACCAGGATTTAAAGTGGCCCTAACTAAATTTTGCCAATCTCCTGGGGTCATGGCAAAACGATGTAAACTTTGTATTATCGTTACAGTGAAAACAGCTGATGACCCATATGTGCGGACTGATTCCGCAAGATGTTTAACCGTTTTAAAATCCAAAGGTTCATGGTATCGATTCCCCCCTCCTTACGGTTGGAAAACTGGAAAAGCCTGACTTGCTAAGAAAGTCCCCGCTTCCCTCCACATTTGACAACTAAAGGAGGCACCTTCTCCTGCGCTGGGCGCGGAAGGGTTATATGGAGAAGGTGAAACTTCCTCTTTGTTTAACTCTAGGTCTTTCATTTGCTTGCAGATGGCCTCTAGTTCCTCTTCAGAATCCTTTTCTCCCTCTGACTCTGAATCCTCTTCACTGGCCGCTTTAGAGGAAGTTGAACGTTCCTCTTTTACACTGTCTAAAGCTGCCTGACCCTCCTGCACAATTTTTCTAAAGCGCCTTTCTTCCAAACAGGCACGAATCAGCCGACAGAGCGGTCGAATCCCTCCTGAGACAGTACCTTGTTCTTCGGCGCGTTCTACGTCCTTTCCCAGTTTATCCCAACTTGCTAAGGAGAGATTCCCCGATACTGCAAACCATGGTGCCACCCTATCTATCTGTTCAAGAAAATCTTGTATTGTCTTATCCCTGAGCTTTAGACCTCTACTTTTTAATAAAGCTTTTAATGCTTTATGCAATGGGTGGGATGGACTATTCCCCATCTTGACAAATCAGGACCAGCCCGATTTCTCTAGCTTATATATACTGAAAAGGTATCCTCCTTAATGGAGCCCCCCGTTCTTCTCCAAGGAGATTGGGGAAAGTTATCCTCCGTAAATGGAGCCTCCTCCTCCCTTTTTGGAGTCAAAGGAGTACTTACCAGCCGGCTGCCCTGGACTGCCGAGGTTCTGATCAGAGCTTCCCCGTGAGGGCCACCACTTGTCGCTCGCAATGACGACTCTTACACAATCTTCCTCAAGCAGTTTTATTACCCCAGGTTCTTACAGAGTTCCCGTAGATCTTCTTCCTTCCTCTACCCCAGAAACCATTCGCTTTTATAGAGCCCATCAGCCAATCAGCAGCCTGTCCACGTGCACATCACATGGACTCATCCAGTCCATTGGCAGTTGCCCCATGGCATTCGGTGTTCCCGTGCATCTCATGCTCCCGCTGTCAGACTTCCTGAAAGTTGTTTACCACCTCACTGCTCCGAGGAACTTCTGCTCAGCGCCATCTTAGCTCTCAGACTTAATGGCCAATGGGCGGGGCCCGTCACAGTTCCATTCTTAGTTTTGTGAGGAAGCTCCACTCTGCTTTCCATAGTGGTTGCAGTCATTTGCAGTCTCAACAGCAAAGTACAATGTACCTTTTCCTCCTCATCTTCATTTGTAATTTTTAAATTATTTTTTTTTTGAAAATTGCCATTATGATTGGACTGAGAGGAAATCTTAGTGTACTTTTTAATTTGTATTCCCCTTATTGCTAGAATGGTTGAATTTTTATCATGTATTTGTTGGTCACGTCTTCTTTAGAGATGTGTCCGTGTAGTCCTTTTATCCATTTGTTAATTATGTTATATTTTGTTAGTGTTTTTGCGTTTTTATACTGGATATTAATGCCTTATCTGAGAAACAGGTGGCAATTTTCTTCCCCATTCTGTAAGCTATATTCTGATGTAGATCACTGGGTCCTATACCTGTGACTGGGAAAGGGTCAGTGGCTCAGCTGCATCTGAGCTCTTACTGCCTTTGTTTTTGAATTCTGTGTGCAGTTTCCTCCACTCCCTGGGATACAGGGTTGAATGGCCCACCTGCATCTGAGTTCTCACTGCTGAGGCCATGGATTGCAGGCATCTGCTCTACTCTGCTGTGTTGGCCTTGGGACAGCCTCCTAACAATCTGCAAACTGGGGCCTTCAAATTAGTTTCTTAGTTGGCCTTTTATAGCACAGAAGCCCTGGCTTGTGTATCTCACAGGGTTTTTTGTTTTTTTTTTGTTTGTTTTTTGTTGTGATGGGGATCGAACCTAGGGCCTTGTGTTTATGAGGCAATCACTCTACCAAATGAACTAAATCCCCAGCCCTTCACAGGGGATTTAGCTCTCTAGAATTGGGGTGGATGTCACCTGGTCCATATTTACCTGAGCTCTTGAGAAAGTTGTGTTGAGGGCTGACACAGGAATGGCACCCCCCCAGGAGTGATGAGCTCTCTGATCTGTTCCACCCTACTCACCTTGTCCTAGGTGAGGTGGAGCCTCTTTCAGAAACTTTAGGTGTAGCTATGCCTCTGTGATTTTCTTCTAGGTGGATTATTGAGACATCCCACTGCAGAATGTTCACTCTGGTTGTTCTTGATGATTTCTGAAGGTCTGTCTCCCCAAGCTCTGTTTTCACCACTATCTAACAAATTGTAGTACTGAACAAAATCTTTCTGGAAGTTATAAACTTACTGATAATCTAAGGGTAATTATCCTCCAAGAATGTCCACCAACCATTTCTTCACTGCATTTGCTTCAGGCGAACATTCTAGGAGTGCAGCTCTTGGTCCACCTTGGTGATGCAAATGACTTCAAAGGACTTGGAACTAATCATTCCATCTGCCTCCAACAACATGAGCTGGCACAGCACTCTACAGGATGCTCTGCATAGGGTGAGGACAAACAGGTCTGTTACCCTCTACCATGACCATGTGGGATCCAGTCATCCAGCTGAGGTAGACTACAGTACCTTTTAGGTTTAGAAAGTGAAGTAATGTTTGTCATCCTTTCTCTATTGATGATGTGAGTGTGAAGAACAATGTAACACTTAAACATTTGTGCAAAAACAGGAAACATATATTTATGATACAATTAGGCTACTTTTAAATAATATTTTGGACCTGGTGATTTAGCCCAGGAATACTTTGCACCGCAGCTTCATCTCCAGTTTCTATTGTTCTTTATTTTTGAGACAGAGTCTAAGTTGTTGAGACTGTCCTTCTACTTAACATCCTCCTCTCTTGGTCTCCCAGGATTTTAGGTGTCTTCCACAGCACACAGCAGGATTTTGTATTTTGTATGCAGACAAAGCAGAGCCTGGAGAGAGAGGATATGGTGGATTCATGGCTCTGGAGAACAAAGGGGCTGACAGTGTGAAAACACAGTGAAATTAGGTCATTGATGTTCACCACCCACTGAATGGGATTGGAATATAGAGCAATATATAGATGTAATAGGGAGGAGAGTGTGTGGAAAGTCACAAAGGTGCAAACCAGGACAATGATTCTCTGGGTGGCTCTGGATTCAGGAGATGTTCTGGAGGAAACTTTAATGCTGTGAATGTGCTGAACCCGTTGCTTGTGCCTGTACAGAATGAGGATCATGGAGCCACTGGACCAGATCATGAGCATGGAAAATACAACTTCAGGGAATACAATTAGTGCTGCATATAATGAGTCTGTGATTTTGTCATGGCCCATGTGTGAACAGTATCCATGATCTCTTATGTTTGATATGTTTTCAGTACTCCATTTGCCAAGCACATAGAGAGGAAAAATGGAATTTACCACCATGTACAGGATCCAGCAGAGAGAAATTGAGAAGTTGATGTACCTTGGAGCTTTTCTTTTGAGATCCTTCCAACAGGAGTTCTTGGGGCTGATGGTGATGTTCTGGAAGATGCTCAAGAGGCAGGTGATGACAATGGAAATACTTTTGCCCACTCTCTGAATATCCAAAATGAGTTTGCACCCAAAATCACTGAAGAAATATTTCCACCCAAATGCTGTCATTGTCTGGGGAATTCCCCTAGTGAGAATGACCAACAGGTTGGCTATCATCAGGTGCCTGAAGATTACATCTGTGGATCTCAATGTGCTCTCACTGCAGGAAAGGACTAAATGATGATAGAGCAGAGAGAAATTTCCCAGTGTTCCAACAGCAACCTGTGATAAGAGCATCAGTCCTATTGCCACATTCTTGGAGGCCATTCTGTCATTCAGCACATTGTCCTTTACATTATGGCAGCAGTCTTTCCTCTGAGCAAATTGACTCATTAACAATAGCAGTGCCCATGCACTATGGTGAGCACATCTACCTACCTGCTACCTGTGTGGCTGAGGAAAGAGAATCTATGGAGCCTAGGAGTTTGAATAAAGCCTGGCAAACTTACTGAGATCCACATCTTCAAATAATTTTGACACCAAGAGTGACTTCCCTTGCATGTGCCTGTGCAATTGCAAACCTTAGGATTCACATGTTGCTGGGTAGAATTAACAGTAGGTCTTATTAAAAAATAAGCCCATTTTATCAGATGATGTTAACCTGGGAGGAGCAATGACAAGTGAGAGCAACTGCATAGAAAGAATATAGCATTTAATGTTTCAGAATGAATTGATATTTACTAGTCACATTGAAAAAATATCTTAATCACCAACAACACCATACAACAAATAAACTCTCAGTGGATTTCTGACCTAAATTTAAAGATAAGCAATGACATTTTTACAGTAAGAAAAAAAAACATTTCTGTAGTTTTGGGAAAGAATATGTGTATTAAACAGCACAGAAACATCAAGTTTTACATACATTTCTGGACTCTTTTTTTCTGCTTTTCACTCTGCTTTCCTGCCAGCTGCCTTTCTTAAATTCCAAGTCCCTTTACTTTTAATGTTTAATACTGTATTCAGAAACTGGACAATTGAATTTTCTATTTCTCACACTGTCATTCCAGGAATTAAATATTCAAGGAATCTATAAGTGAATAATTCAAAAATATTATTTTTTTCCTAAACAATGCAACATGGAATAGTAATAAATGACAAATTAGCTTATTATAGGCTAGAATATTCCATGCATTGATAGATACATTGGTTAATCCTCCAGTAATTTAGCAGGATTTGTGGAGATCATTTCAATACAAATGATATATCAATAGAAGCTGGAGGATGTGAATTTTGCTGCATTTAATTAATTGAAATAAAAAGGAAAAATTCCTGAATTTGTGAGTAATGTTGGAATTTTACTAAATTAGTTAAATTTTAAGATTCTTTTGGTCCTGGGAACCATGGTCCAGTTATCATCATTATATTCTTACCTTCTCTTCTTTGTCCAGCAGGGAGGACAGTCTTGCCATAGCCAGCACAGCACAGGGATTCAGAGGAGACAGGATTCCTCTCTCCCCTAGGTAAACTGTAATGCAGAGTTGACAAAGAAAATATTTTATTCCACAAACTGTCCCAGTCCTAGTTTCTGTAGGGGATGAGGTGAGCCTCAGTTCCATCCTCATCTTAACTATAGGCATGAAGGTATTACAGCCATTTAAGAGCAGGTTTGTTGCTAACTGCAGTTCTTAATCCCCTTCCAAATCATAATTTAATATTGATGATTTTTTCACCTATAAACATCCTCAGTGATGATTTTCATAAATAATTTTAGGACTTATGAGGAACTGGCATCACGTCAGGGACACTTCTTTTAGTACTGAGCTCACAGTGAAGGAATTATTCCTCAACTTCTCTACATTTCCACTGAATCTGTTTCTACCCCAGAATACCTCTGCAGACATGAGTATATACTTAGACTACCTTTCCTTACTGACTGCTGAAATAAAAGAATAAAATTGAAAATATTCACTATGCTTCTTCTGTGCAAGGAGATGGTCTTACCTGAGGTCTGGACAACCAGCATGGAGAAAGGAAGGCAGCTGCACCTGAGATAAAGATGGTGCTCCTGTGACCTCACTTCCCCTCAGGACTGCAATTATCACTTCACCTGTAGAGACAATGACACTGCAGGCCTGGGGAGTCCAGGACATTGCTGAAGAACATTCTCCACACTTGCTAATGACTATGGCAATTATGAGTTCCTTGTTAGTAACTTCAAAATAAGTGTTGAGAAATTTTGAAGAGGCTATTGCTTTTCCATGATCCCTGGAGACTGACAGGGTCTCCTATGGAAGTATCAGGAAATAGTGAGGTGTGACCTATGAGGAAGTTTCAGAGGGTTTCTGCATCTCACTTGACTCCAGGTTTTCCTGACTTCTGGACCCCAAATCTTACCAGTTATGCTTTATTTTCCCTCCTCCTCCATTCCCATTCTCTTTTGGAAAAGGCTGAGACCTGGATGTAGGTCTATGCAGTGGCCCTGTGGCCACATCTCCAGGCAGGCAAGGGTAAAATGAGTGAAGACCACACCCAGGACAAGTGCTCCTGATTGTGACATCTTATGTTGTTGTCACATCATCCCTTTGTGATGGAGATATTCACTAGGAAGGAAAGACTCAGTCAGAGAGTCCACAGCATTGGTTACTTAGAGCATCTACTGAGGGGCACTGAGTGGAGGCATCAGCAGGTGAAGACTTATGCACAGGGAACCTGTTCCCAATGTTTGAAAGGACCTGGGTTTCAGTGTTGAGGAGCAGGGCATGTTGAAAACAGCTCCCAGGCAGATATGCAGAAAGACCTTATCCATTGTTTTTCATGGAGTCTTGCAGGAGCTACCACAGCTTGGAGATGCTCAAAGATGAGACATTTAAACATGACTGTATGAAGCTCCTGTGCTCTGTGGTTTATCAGCAGCTGATTCAAGTGACAGAGTTAGAGAAGACATTAGTGGATCATAAACAGCAGCTGGCAGAGCGACAGCAAGACATCCAGCATTCATGCATGCAAGCCACAGGGTCAACTCCAACCTTCAAACCTGCAGGAGAAGATGTAATACAAGGAGTTCCTGGAGTAAGTGGGCTCCCTACTGTCAGCCACAGGGACCCTGTGGGGAGGATGATCTGGACCTCTGGGGGGCATTTCATCCTATGTTACAGTGCCCCCTGTTCGAGAGTGACACTCCTGCCTACATTGTCAATGGACTGAAAATTCTCAGGAACTTGCTGGACCATGGTCAGTGACACTAGAAACAAGACATATGGACCAGCACTGCTGTGGTAACTACGTAACCATACACCTCCTTGGCAAGCAGGCTGCTCTCCTGATTGCCTGAGAACCAAACTTTGGGTGATTACCTACAGCATTAGATCAATGCCTGTCATGACATTTTCATGTTGTGGAGGAGACACAAGAGAGCTGACCAGCTATCAGGAAGAGAGGGACATTATAAGAGCCCCATCCTCTGGAAAGCTGGGCCTTGAGTCCCCACTCTCCTTAATGCCTCAGCTGAGTTTGTCTCACACATCTCCCACTCTTCTGGCACTGAAGTGCCCTGAAGCCCTGTGCACAGCCTTTCATGGCAGACACCCAGATTCCTGCCCTTTCCAGTTTTTCATCCTATTAAATGTCTGTAAATTCTCAGTCTGGATGGGATGTACCCACCTTTTAATTTTCTGGTTAGGGTCCCTGGATCCAGGGGTTTTCAGAAAGCACAAAGAGATTTATTTCACTGGGGGGAAAAGGATGGACAGAGGAATCTCCAATCATCCCTCTCCTCCTAATCCAGGGCAGCAGATCAGGCTGCCTGTTGATTCTAAGCAGCAGTAACAGGCAGCTCTGGGGTGAGAAGCAGCAGTAAGTGTGGACCCAAAACATGAGAAGTAAATATGGTTCCAGTCACTGGCCATGACTCATAGCCCTTAGGGGAAGACTGGGCCTCTGTGCCAAGCACATTCCTGTTCAGCCCACCTTAAATGTGCAGGCTCATGCTGGGTCTGCAGTTGCACAGGGTGGAAGGCTTATGATTTCCAGAGGAGCTGTTTCCCACTTTCTCATAATGAGCCCTGACATGCTTGCTGGTGGTTTTGACTGTGGGCTTCAAGTGCTCAGCAAGAAGCTGCTTTCTGGGTTTTGCTGAAATCAGGTAAACACACTCTTTTGTGGCATGTACATAATAGTGCCAGAGAACTCTCTCCAATCCTGTGTTCTCTTTTGTAATTACCTATTTTCAAAATTTCCCTAGGCAGATTTTTTAATTGGTTCTCTTTAATTATTTATGAAAGTAGAATCCAGTTTGACATAATTATAAAACCATGGAATATATTTTGTTCTATTCAGTCCCAAGTACCTCTCATTCCCTTTTCCTCTCCCACCTTCTGCTACCTTTCCTGTACTAATTTTTTTTTTTACTGTTTTCACAGTTTTTATCAAATCAATTTCCTTTGAATGTACAGGATGGTAAGCTTTCCTGTGGTATATTCCTATATGTACACAGGAAATTCATGTCAGATTCATTTAAATGTTCCTCCTTTTCCAATCATCCTCCCTACTCTTCATTCCCTTCATCTTCTCCATTGAACTTTGATCCTTTCTTTGCCCCCCACCCTTATTGTGGATTATCTTCCACTTAGCAGATGAAACCTTTAACCTTTGGTTTGGGGGATTGTCATAATTTGCTTAGCATGATAGTCTCCAGATCCATTCATCCGTTTACTAGCAAATGTCATAAAGTCATTCTTTGTGTGTGAGACACACTCCATTGTGTGTATATAAGCCTTGTTTTCTTTATTCTCTCCTCTGTTGAGGACCCTAGGTTGCTTCCAAAACTTATCTATTGTTAACTGAGCTGTTTTAAACTTTGTGTTGCAGCACTGTAGTATGATGATTTTAAACCACTTGGATACATACCAAGAAGTGGGGTAAATGGGTCAAATGGTGGTTCCTTTCCTAGTTTTTTTTGAGGAATCTCATAAAAAGGAATGATTGCACCAATAGGCAGTCCCACCAATGATATATGAGTGTATTGGACTGCTTCTGTGCATATTTCACAAAAGGCATCTATACTTCATTATTTTTTTAGAATGCCCTGGTTATGCTTACCTGACTTACTAGCCTTATCACATTGTTGGCATCTCAATTAATTATTTTAAGAACGGAAAAAGAAGAATTATCAACAAATATGTTCATTTTTAATTTTCACATCACAAAGTGTTATTCTTTTAAAATATTCAGTAAAAACAAAAACAAAATATAGAATTACTCAAAACATCTGTTAAGGATGTCTAATGAGGTGGGAATAAAAGAGTTAAAGTTTACATTAGATGTCATTGTATTCATTTCTATAGCAGAATGTAAATTATATTGTAAATGAGGATATGGAAACATTCTAGGAAAATGACTTTACATATATTGCTTAGCAGTGGTAGAAACCTTAACAGAACACTGTCCCCAGCAGACAGGTATTACTAACAGTCCCTGATAAATAAAAGAAGCAGCATTAGATGGATCAACTAGCAAACTCTATCATTTTTATGTAGCCTCAACTCAACAGGGTGGTTATCCGAATCACCTACACTGTGTCTGCTGAGAAATAAGGCACATTCATTGGTCAAGTAATTACTGAAGGAATACAAAATGTAATGTTCAAAACTCAGTCCTTTGTTTCTGCAGTGCTGTCTTCCATCTTGTATCCATTGAAAAGTTTGAGGGACACAGGCCACACAGAATCACTACTGATCCACTAGTACATCTGGGGTTTCAATAAATAACCCTAAAGTTTAGTAACTTCTTGAAACTCACAGAAATCAGTTAGGTTTCTTGTTCTGGTTCACTGTAGGAATGGATGTAGGTAACACTCAGCTCAGGGTAGAAGCTGATAGGCAGAGTCAAAAACAGACTCTCAATGTGGACCTTCCCCACCATCCTACCTGTGGGGACACAGATGCACAGCTTCCCCACCATATGAGACAAAACTCCTCGACCCTGTCAACCAGGGCAGGTCAGCTAGGCCTTGGTGCCCAGTACTGCTCTTGGAGCCTGTCACACACTGTCCGGGAGTGGATTAACCTCAGGTTTTACTGATGCTGGATGTTTACTACAGAACCCCAAAGCCAGCAGATCACAGGATTAGAGTGTCTGGTGGCCAAGGCCCAGGCAAACGCAATCACTCCCTTCAGGCATCATATTTCAAGGGCCTGAAGGCCACTGCCCAGTGGGTACAGGCAAAGATCTGAACTCATGAGGCAAAAACTGATTTTTCACTTCAGTCCTCCTCTGTATCTCTGCTAAAAGATCTCTTACAGCAAAGTGAGCATGTTTCCCTGACAAACTGCATTTTGTTTGGCACTGACAGGACCCAGGCAGCAGTGGGATCATGTGAGTATGTCTAGCACATGGAAGTTCCAGAGAGAGGCAGAGAAAGATTTAAAGAAATGGTAACTTTATCCTATGACTGTATTAAACTCATTAGCACATCATCATACTAAATTGATTACACATTTCCCCTGCAACCTACAAATAATACTATGGGACTGTTAAGTTCATACAGTGCATACTCTATTTGCAAGTCAATTTGTAGAGCCATATGGCTCATCAGATCCTTTATACACACACAGACACAAACACCCAAAATTATGGTGTACACTCCTATACAATCAATGCTTAAGCAGCAAGGCCTTCCCATGTCACAGTTAAGTTACCTTATACCTTCACTTACACTTGAAATGCACACACAAGCAAAACACTTATGGTTCCACTCAGTTTCATTCAGTCACTCACACAGTCACCTGTTGTGTGTGCATCTCACAGTACTTTTTGCCATCTATTAAGTTGTGCTTGTCTCCAAGACTGTGAATGCCAGAATATGGGTTGACATGGCTTCCAGTTATCTTACCTCCAATCCCACCATAAGACACCAGAGCAATGTTTCATCTACACAGCATTTAAACAGAATTCTATTTTATGTTACTGATGTTATGTGAATGATGGAGTGAGTTTGGTTGAGCTTCTGCTCAGTTTAACATTCGTGAGACAATCTGCTTTCTATTTTCCTCTCTCTTCTCACTCTTTAAAATCTCCTTCACTGTAATAAGTGAGGCATCTTTTCTTCCCAGAACAGACTCTAACCTGATGTCCCCTGCTGTTTGCTAGCACAGACTTCAGTTCCCTGCTGCTTTTGATTTTACCCAAGTTGTTCAGGGAGAGGCCAGACACAGAGATGAAGGAATGTTTATAGTGAAATCTTATCAAGAAAGAAGGAAAGATATAATGTAAAGAAGATCCTGTTTAGTTAGAAGTAAGGTGAAGCCAGGCAACATGAGTCTGTAATTTCAGCTACTCAGAGACTGAGAAAGGAGGATCCCTTTTGGAGGCCAGCCTGAACAACCTAGCAAAACTCGTTCTTAAAATAAAAAAAATACAAAGGACTCAGTGGTAGAGCATCCCTGGGTTCTCTGTCCAGGACCAGAAAATGAAAGAAAAATAGTAGATGAGACCTTTGTAAAGAGGACTGAGAGAGCACAAAGGTGAGGCTGGAAGTTCTGTGAAGTCCTGCTGGCAGTGGATCTGTGAGTACTTTTCACAAGAGTTAGCCTTTTCTTGTGAGACTGAGTTCTAATTGATAGTGAGTTGTAGACTGTAATGTCCTGTTCTCCATTTTTTAGCTTCACTTTTCTTCTCAGTTTAAGAAATCTCTTGTCCTGTTCCATGTCAAGTTGATATGCAGCTGCCATGACCGTGAATGAGAAAGAGGTGGTCCATTCAGATCATTGAGTGAAACCCAGCAACATCAGGGCAGAATGGTGGGATAATGCTCTGCTAGTGGCAGGTTGACGGTTCAGGGAAGCTGAATCAGGAGGCCTCTACCTGACCAAGAGCAGCACAAAGGGAGGGCAGCAGATCCTGTTAGTGCAGCCTGCACCCCAGCCCCATTGTAATGTTCCCTGAGGGCCACTGCTGCCCTCTTTCTGTAGGAATAGACAAGAGTGTCACAGCTAGGACGTGGGCAGAGTGTCACCCAGAGGATGTTTCCAGTGAATGTGGGATGGCACTTTGAGAAAGCTGGTTTGACGGTTGTGCTAGGAGGAAGAAGGTGAGTTTAGGAAAAGGGTCAGCACCTGGGATCATCCCAGTGATAGGGCAAGAATGGAAGAGTCCAACCCACCTCTTGACGACTTGTTCCAATCACCAGTGTCCTCTCTCCCCCTGTCAGGAAAGCGACTTGCTTTCCTCCAAGGGACTTTTCCTAGTTTCCAAACTCTAAATCCAGAATGTCTTCAGCCTGGCCCTGTCTTCTTCTTTTGAATTCACTTGTTCTTTGAAAGTGCACTTCTCCTGTTCTGTTTACTTACTACAGTTTTGCAGTTCCACCTCTGCAGTAGAGGCTTTCCCAACATTTACAGAGGTTTCAGATTCCCCATGCCTATGCCTAGCATGTAGTGGCCACCTTCAAGTTCATGTGATGCAGTCCTGACTCCATCATTGTGTGCTTCATGGATTCTCTTTCTTTAAAAGGAATTCACTTCCTCCCTCTCTCCCTGCTTTCTTTCCTCCCAACTCCCTTACCTGGGTATTGAACCCAGGTTAGTCCACTACCCAGCCACACCCTTCAATCCTCTTTATTGTTTATTTCAAGTCAGAGTCTTCCAAAATTCTGGAGTCGGGCCTTGAATTATTTATCCTTCTGCTCAGGCTAAGTCACTGGGATTACAGGTGTCATCACCCTGCCTAGTTGTGCCCCTTTCATTTCTGATTTCTCTCTACCAGTTGGATTCTCCAAATCCTATACTGTTGACTTCATCTTTCTTTAAGCATTAATGTTCCTGGTCTCAGCACTACCTGCAGTCCAGATTTCCAGACATCAAGGGTTGTAGGCCAGCCTGGACATCACTTCAAGCACATTAATCAATACAGACCTGCACAAACTCAAAGACTGAGCAGCCAAGCCTTGCAGTCAGCCAGTGGTCCTTGTCAAGAACCAGCAGCAGAGCTGTGGCAGGAAGACATGCCCAGGGGGGAGGAAGCACAGGCAGCATGCAGGGGCCTTGGAAGAGTGAGCCATTTGGGGCCTGTGTTGTACACCACAGCCAGGCTGGCCAAGGCCACTGACCTATCTTTGCCCAGGGCTCTGAGGCCTGGGGTTGACATGGGCTCCAGCAGCACTGTAGTTACATCCCCAAAACCAAAGGAGCTTGCACGACTTGCTGACTTCAACCTCCTGCTTCCTGAGAAGCTGGGAGAAAATGGACAAAAGGCAAGCCTGAGTGGTATTCATCTAACCAATAATGTTAGTACTTTTCTGAAGCCTAATTAGGATACACTTTGACCAATACAGTTAGTCCATTTGCAAACCCTGATTAGCATAATTTTAAACCAATAGCATTCAGTCAAGGGCTGTACATTCTCATAACCACAGGCATTATGCAAGACAGTATTCAGAATTCTTCTGTTTCTCTGGTACTTTGGCATGCCACTTGAGATAATCTGGCTTTAGTACTCACTGATCCTGGTTTCTGGATTTCATAATTTCAATTTGTGAGATAAGAATCCAGGAAGAAGAAAGTGGTAATCTGTTGGGGTTCATAACAACCCTGGAGGACCTAGCTCACCTTTAAGAGCTGCCATGGATTTTATGGTTGTAGAGGCCTGTACCTCACAATGGACCTCATGGAACAGATGTATCCTTGGCTCATCTGCTAGTAGAAGGAGAAATCTGAGTTTCAACTCAAAATTCCAGGTTCATATTTTGTCATCTAACATGGGACACAGAGTGAAAGAGATCACAGATGCATTGTTTTTTTTTTTTTTTTTTTCAGGATTTCTATATTCCTATTTTTTAAAATTCTCTTTCAAAAATATCAGGTACTTTTGGTCTTTAAAAGAAACTCAAAAATTCTGGGCTCTTGTTGGGCCTGGTCTTCTCCCTATCAAATAAAAAAGCATGACTACATCTCTTTAGACATGGGTGGCAGATGTACTGAAGAGGGGCTTCCTCAGTCCCCTTCCTCCCTGAGGGAAAAATGTATGTTAAGTTTTGTTTCAACTCATGTCTTGAGTTGCATCTCAAATTTCTGATGTCAAAACCACCTCTGAGGCTGCTCCTGGCTACATTCCTTCTGCCCAGTCTATTGGACTTGGATTGGGACACCAACCCATCCTATTAGTTAACCTGCTCCTGTGCAAGAAAAGATCAAAGGAAGGACAAAGATAAACTGCCTGTGAGGTTGAAGAAGCAGCTCTACTACTGTTGGTAGGTAGTTTTCATTGACATTACTGCTGGCACCTGGGGTGACATAGAGTCTGGAGTTGTAGTATCCAATGGAAGATATCACTTTCCTACAGCACATCTTGAAAGATGGTTGTTCTACATTTGGGGCCTTAATTCCACACCTGTGTCTCTTTTGGTCACCACATGACCAAGAGCAACTTGCAGCTCATAGGCACTGTGCCAGGGAGCCCTCAGGGAGGTAGTCCAAGAGAGTCTGCTGGTTTTGCAAGGCCTTTGGCAATAGCAGAACTGAGAGGGTCCTATGAGGATCAATGATTCTCATCCATGGGTGTCCAGGGAAGCCCTTATAATGATGATATCAAATGGAAACCATCTAGGTTAACATTTTTTGCAGAAATGAAATCTTGTGTCAAAATTTGAGTGAGGTGCCCAATTTGGAGTTCTGTACATATGATTTGAGATAGTTTGGGGCTCTAAATCGGGATGCCACTCTTAGATTGTGCTGAGTTGTAAAGGGATAACCAGCTACGGTGATGATCAAATTGCCTCATGACAATCATGTCATGAGGTGACCACCCTGTACTTGAAGATCAGAATTTCCCATTGTCAAACAGTCTGATCATTCACGATTTGTTGACTCATTCTCTGAATTTCTCAGTTAGGTGAAGTTTTAATTAATGTCTTATGTTTGATAGGCATACATTGTATCTTGTGCTTATCTTTAACTGAAGAAGTAAGCTCAACATAATTTATCTTGTTTTCAGAGGTCTCCAATTATCAACAGTCTCTTCTCCTGGGCCCATTTTACTTTCCTCTCACAATGAGAGCATGTGCCTATGGGCCTCAGTCATGTAAGCCTTGAGGGTCAAAAATGGGGGTGTATGAGGCTTATGGGGAATTTGTGTTGTTAACAACCTGGGAGATGGAATGGATAATTGGGAGAATGTATAAATTGTAGATGGAAGAAATGTGGGGTTTGAAATGGATGACTGAGCTTGTAGTGTAAACATTAGGCACCTGGAGGGACAAAGAGCCTTTTGAATTTTCATTTGGGTTAGGCAACATGTTCAGGGGTTCTGGGCATTAGAATGTGCACATCTTTGCATTCATTATTCAGTGTATCACAGCTTCTATACTCAGTGTAAAGTTTTTGATTCCTCACTCAATGACTGAGTGGTATTTCAGTGTAGGAGCGAATAGTTTATCCCATTCTTTTCATGATGGATACTTGCACCAGTATTAGTTAGACCTTTTACAAACATTAAATTCAAATGCCCCACAGACTTATATGTAAAACAAATTTTTCATAACAAGAGTAGAAGATAACATAAGAGATAAACATAGTGAATTGTCTTTGGCAATGATTTTGTAGGTACAAAAACAAAAATCATTATCCATAAAAGAGAAAGTCGGGGGTTTTCAAGATGGTGGACTAGAGGGTGGTGGCATTTCATGTTGCTCCAGGACTCAGGATTCAAAAGAGGAGATATTGAGAGACTTGGGACCAACTCAAAGCAGCCGGGTGAGTCTCTCCCATTGGGGAGGCATCCTGGGGCGGTAGTCCCAGAACGCAGGGAACTTTGTGTAGAGCTGCCCGGCGAGACACCCCTCCCCCGCTGGAGCAGTGAACTCACACAACTAGGAGCATCATAGAGGAGGCCGCTCAGCACAGTGCTTGGTCTTGGAGCAACCACTGGGGCTCCGGGCAGCTGCCCAGAGGAGGAGCAGTGAGGAGAGCTGTTTGTACTCAGAACGACCACTCCAGAACACCGGGGCCTGCCTGGAGGAGGAGGAGGAGGAGGAGGAGGAGGAGGAGGAGCGTGGCCACTTGGACTCGGAGCGACTGCACCAGAGCTGCAGGCAGTTGCCAGAGGAGGAGCTGAGCGGTGAGCTGTTTGGACTCAAAGCCACTGGTCCTGAATGCCAGGGCCTGCCCTGAAGAGAAGGAGGAGGAGCGCTGCGGGTCACTTGGACTTGAGTGACTGCATTAGAGCTCCAGGAGGATGCTCAGAGGAGGAGGCGAGTGGTGAGTTGTGTGGACTCAAAGCAACCGCTCCTGAACACTGTGGGGCTGCCTGGAGGAGGATGGCGGCTGGTTGCTTGGTCTCCAGCAGCCCCACCAGAGCTCTGGGAGACTGCCCAGAGGAGGCGTGCAGTGGGTCACTTGGACTCAGAGCGACTCAGAGCGACCGCTCCTGAATACCTGGGGGCGCTGCCTGGAGGAGAAGGAGAAATGGGGCGGGTCACTTGGACTCGGAGTGACTGCCCAGGGCTACGGGCAGTTGGTGGGAGGAGGAGGCACACTGTGAGTTGCTTGGTCTCCTAGTGACCACTCCGGAACACTGGGCAGGCTGTCCTGAGGAAGAGGAGTGTGGCGGGTCACTGGGTCTCGGAGGGACGGTATGCAGCTCCAGGTTGCTGCTCAGAGGAGGGGCCAAATAGCCAGGCGAGTAGGTGCAGAGCAGGGTTCCAGGACCTATGAGGCTTATTGGTGGAAGAGCCACACAGAGACACGCTTAGGGACGGAGCGAAGGTTCCAGGACTGCGGGCAGATTCTTTGAGGAGAGGCAGCCTAAGGACATTCGTCTGTGAAGGGTGAGGCTCCTAGGCCCTGGAGGTATGTCTGGGCTCCTGGGAACATTGCAGAGGAAGGCAGTCCAGCCAAGGCAGTAGCTGTAGATTGAGGGGAACCTCTAGGAGGGAAACTGACCAGCGAGACCCACCCACCAGGTGAGTCTTCCCTGCCTGGTGAGGTTTTCCCACAAGGACGGTAAAACCAGAGACACAAGTCCAAACAGGGTTGCCTCAGCCTGCAGCCTAGTTACCCTTTGGATGACCATTGGTCAACAAGTGGAAGCACCTCTGCCAACTAACAGGTAATATACCTCACCTGAAGGCCAAAACCCCTAGAGAGGCAGCTTCCTTGTGGAGCACTGCACTATCAACTTCCTCCAAGACTTCAGCCTACTGAAGACTAAGAAGGGATATACTAGAAATCTTCAGGGACATTTCAAGTCAATAGAGGAAATCAGTAATATCTCAGCGGTCCACTGATACCTGAACAATATGAGACAACAAGGTAAGAAAATGCCCCAAACAAATCTAGATGTTACATCAATAAAACCCAATGACAGCATGGCAGAAGAAATGACAGAAAAGGAGTTCAGAAGGTACATAATTAAAATGATCAGGGAAGCAAATGATGAGATGAAAGAGCAAATGCAGGCACTAAATGATGAGATGAAAGAGCAAATGCAGGCATTGAATGATCGCATCAATCAACAGTTAATAGAGAAAATACAGGAAGCAAAAGATCATTTCAATAAAGAGTTAGAGATATTGAAAAAAAAAAAAAAAACCAAAGAGAAATCCCTGAAATGAAGGAAAAAAAATAAACCAATTTAAGAACTCCATAGAAAGCATATCCAGTAGGATAGAACACCTGGAAGACAGAACCTCAGACATTGAAGACAAAATATTTAACCTTGAAAACAAAGTGGAACAAACACAGAAGATGGTAAGAAATCATGAACAGAATCTACAAGAACTATGGGATATCATTAAAAGGCCAAATTTAAGAATTATAGGGATTGAGGAAGGCTTAGAGAAACAAACCAAAGGAATGAACAATCTATTCAATGAAATAATATCAGAAAATTTCCCAAATCTGAAGAATGAAATGGAAAATCAAGTTCAAGAGGCTTATAGGACTCCAAATACACAAAATTACAACAGACCCACAGCAAGGAAAAATTATAATGAAAATACCTAACATACAAAATAAACACAGAATTTTAAAGGCTGAGAAAGGAACCAAATTACATTCAGGCGTAAACCAGTACGGATATCAGCCGATTTTTCAATCCAGACCCTAAAAGCTAGAAGGGCCTGGAACAACATTTTTCAAGCTCTGAAAGAAAACGGATGCCAACCAAGAACTTATACCCAGCAAAACTTACCTTCAAATTTGTTGATGAAATAAAATCCTTCCATGATAAACAAAAGCTAAAAGAATTTACAAAAAGAAAGCCAGCATTACAGAATATTCTCAGCAAAATATTCCATGAGGAAGAGATGAAAAATAAAGAAACAAATCAGCAATGGGAGGAATTATCCTAAAGGAATTGTAAATTAAAGGAGGAACAAAGTCGTGTCAAATAAATAAATAAATAAATATATAACATAAAATAAATGAACCAAATGACCGGGAATACAAATCATATCTCAATAATAACCCTGAATGTTAATGGCCTGAATTCATCAATCAAAAGACATAGACTGGCAGATTGGATTAAAAAGAAAGATCCAACAATATGTTGCCTGCAAGAGACTCACCTCATAGAAAAAGATACCCATAGACTAAAGGTGAAAGGATGGGGAAAAACATACCATGCACATGGACTCAGCAAAAAAGCTGGAGTATCCATCCTTATTTCAGATAATGTGGACTTCAAGCCAAAGTTAGTCAGAAGGGATAAAGAAGGACATTTCATACTTTTTAAGGTAAGCATAAATCAGCAAGATATAACAATCATAAATATCTATGCCGCAAACAGTGGCTCATCCATGTATATCAAACAAATCCTTCTCAATTTCAGAAACCAAGTAGACCATAACACAATAATACTAGGTGATTTTAACACACCTCTCTCATCACTGGACAGATCTTCCAAAAGAAAAATTGAACAAAGAAACCATAGATCTCAATAACACAAGCAATAATTTAGACTTCACAGACATTTATAGAGTATACCATCCAACCAAGACTGAATACACTTTCACCTCAGCAGCACATGGATTCTCCTCTAAAACAGACCATATATTATGCCACAAACTAATGTTAGCAAATGCAAGAAGATAGAGACACTACCTTCTATTCTATCAGATCATAATGGATTGAAGTTAGAAATAAATGAAAGAGTAAAAAACAGAAATGACTCTAACACCTCTAGATTAAACAATATGCTCTTATATGATGAATGGATAACAGAAGATATTAGGAAGGAAATAAAAAATTCTTAGAGGTAAATGAGAACAAAGAAACATCATATCAAAATCTCTGGGACACTATGAAAGCAGTACTTAGAGGAAAATTTAGGTCATGCAACACATTTAATGAAAGTAGGAAAACTCAACAAAGAAATGAACTAACACTACAGCTCAATGCCCTAGAAAAAGAAGAACAGACGAGCACCAAAAGTAGTAGAAGACAGGAAATAGTTAAACTCAGAGCTGAAATCAACAAAATTGAAATAAAAGAAACAACACAAAAAATTGACAAAATAAATAGTTGGTTCTTCGAAAAAATAAACAAAATTGATAAACCTTTAGCCACACTAACAAAGAGAAGACGAGAGAAAACCAAAATCACTAAAATTCAGAATGAACAAGGAAATATCACAACAGACAGGATTGAAATACAAAACATAATTAGAAGCTATTTTGAAAATCTATACTCCAACAAAAGATAAAATTTCGAAGACATCAACAGGTTTCTAGAGACATATAAATTGCCTAAACTGAATGAGGAGGACATACACAATTTAAATAGACCAATTTCAAGTAATGAAATAGAAGAAGTCATCAAAAGCCTACCAACAAAGAAAAGTCCAGGAACAGATGGGTTCTCAGCTGAGTTCTACAAAACCTTTAAAGAAGAGCTCATTCCAATACTTCTCAAAGTATTCCATAAAATAGAGAGGAGGGAACCCTCCCAAACTCATTCTATGAAGCTAATATCACCCTGATACCTAAACCAGACAGAGACACATCGAGGAAAGAAAACTTCAGACCAATATCCTTAATGACAATCGATGAAAAATTTCTCAATAAAATTTTAGCAAATCGCATACAAAAACATATTAAAAAGATAGTGCACCATGATCAAGTGGGTTTCATCCCAGGAATGCAAGGTTGGTTCAACATTAGGAAAACAATAAATGTAATTCACCATATCAATAGACTTAAAGTTATGAATCACATGATTATTTCAATAGATGCAGAAAAAGCATTTGATAATAAACAGCACCCCTTCATGCTCAAAACACTAGAAAAAATAGGGATAGTGGGAACATTCCTTAACATTTTAAAGGCCATCTATGCTAAGCCCATGGCTAATATCATTCTAAATGGTGAAAAACTGAAAGCATTCCCCCTGAAAACTGGAACAAGGCAGGGATGCCCTCTTTCACCACTTCTATTCAATATCGTCCTTGAAACTCTAGCCACAGCAATTAGACAGACCAAAGAAATTAAAGGGATACGAATAGGAAAAGAAGAACTCAAACTATCCCTATTTGCTGATGATATGATTATATACTTAGAGGAACCAGGAAATTGCACCAGAAAACTTTTAGAACTCATAAGTGAATTCAGTAAAGTAGCAGGATATAAGATCAGTGCACATAAATCTAATGCATTTTTATACATAAGTGATGAATCTTTGGAAAGAATAATTAGGAAAACTATCACATTCACAATAGCATCAAAAAAATAAAATAAAATACTTGGGAATCAATCTCACAAAAGAGGTGAAAGACCTCTACAATGAGAACTACAGAACACTAAAGAAAGAAATTAAAGATAACCTTAGAAGATGGAAAGATCTCCCATGTTCCTTGATAGGCAGAATTAATATTGTCAAAATGTCCATACTACCTAAAGTGCTATACAGATTCAATGCAATTCCAATTAATATCCCAATGATGTACCTTACAGAAATAGAGCAAGCAATTATGAAATTCATCTGGAAGAATAAGAAACCCACAATAGCTAAAGCAATCCTTAGCAGGAAGAGTGAAGCAGGGGGTATCACATTACCAGATTTTTCAACTCTACTACAAACAATAGTAACAAAAACGGCATGGTATTGGTACCAAAATAGAAAGGTAGATCAATGGTACAGAATAGAGGACACGAACATAAACCCAAATAAATACAATTTTCTCATATTAGACCAAGGGGCCAAAAATATGCAATGGAGAAAAGATATTCTCTTCAAAAAATGGTGCTAGGAGAATTGGAAATTCATATGCTACAGAATGAAACTAAACCCATATCTCTCACCATGCATGAAGCTAAACACAAAATGGATTAAGGACCTCGTAGTCAGACCAGACACCCTGTAGATTATAGAAGAAAAGTAGGTCCAGATCTTCAACATGTCCGCTTAGTACCAGACTCCCTCAACAGGACTCCCATAGCACAAGAAATAAAAGCAAGAATCAATAACTGGGATAGATTCAAACTAAAAAAGCTTTCTCTCAGCAAAGGAAACTATCAGCAATGCGAAGAAAGAGCCTACAGAGTGGGAGAAAATCTTTGCCACTCATACTTCAGATAGAGCACTAATCTTCAGAATCTATAAAGAACTCAAAAAACTCTACACCAAGAATACAAATAATCCAGTTGACAAATGGGCTAAGGAAATGAATAGACACTTCACAGAAGAAGATCTACAAGCAATCAATAAACATATGGAAAAATGTTCAACAGCTCTAGTAATAAGAGAAATCCAAATCAAAACCACCCTATGATTCCATCTCACTCCAATTAGAATGGCAATTATCAAGAATACAAGCAACAACAGGTGTTGGCGAGGATGTGGGGAGAAAGGTACACTCATACATTGCTGGTGGGGCTGCAAATGAGTGCAGCCACTCTGGAAAGCAGTGTGGAGATTCCTTAGAAAACTTGGAATGGACCCACCATTTTACCTAGCTATCCCACACCTTGGCCTATACCCAAAGGCCTTAAAATCAGCATACTCCAGAGATACAGCCACATCAATGTTCATAGCTGCTCAATTCACCATAGCCAGATTGTGGAACCAACCTAGATGTCCTTCAACTGATGAATGGATAAAGAAACTGTGGTATATATATACAATGGAATATTATTCAGCCATATAGAATGATAAAATTATGGCATTTGTAGGCAAATGGATGAAACTGGAGAATATCACATTACATGAGATAAGCCAATCTCAAAAAACCAAAGGGCGAATGATATCGCTAATAAGTGGATGAAGACGACACATAATAGGGGGAGGGAGGATTTAGTGTTAGGGTTAGAGTTAGGGTTAGGGAGGGGGGCATGAATGAACGAAGGAA
>NC_136478.1:68380716-68385494 GCF_902686455.1 Sciurus vulgaris | reverse complement strand
TCATAAACATCTATGCCCCAAACAGTGGCTCATCCATGTATGTCAAACAAATCCTTCTCAAGTTCAGAAAGCAAATAGACCATAACACAATAATACTAGGTGATTTTAACACACCTCTCTCACCACTGGAAAGATCTTCCAAACAAAAATTGAACAAAGAAACCATAGACCTCAATAGCACAATCAATAATTTAGACTTAACGGACATTTATAGAATATACCATCCAACCAAGAGCGAATACACTTTCTTCTCAGCAGCACATGGATCCTTCTCTAAAATAGACCATATATTATGCCACAAAGGTAATGTAAGCAAATACAGGAAGATAGAGACACTACCTTGTATTCTATCAGATCATAATGGATTGAAATTAGAAATAAATGAAAGAGTAAAAAACAGAAGCTACTCCAACACCTGGAGATTAAACAATATGCTATTACATGATGAATGGATAACAAAAGATATTAGGAAGGAAATTTAAAAATTCTTAGAGGTAAATGAGAACAAAGAAACATCATATCAAAATCTTTGGGACACTATGAAAGCAGTACTTAGAGGAAAATTTATTTCATGGAGCGCATTCAATAAAAGAAGTAAAAATCAACAAATAAACAACCTAACACTACAACTCAAAGCCCTAGAAAACGAAAAACAGACCAACACCAAAAGTAGTAGAAGACAGGAAATAGTTAAACTCAGAGCTGAAATCAATGAAATTGAAACAAAAGAAACAATACAAAAAATTGACAAAATAAATAGTTGTTTCTTTGAAAAAATAAACAAAATTAATAAACCCTTAGCCACTCTGACAAAGAGAAGATGAGAGAAAACCCAAATAACTAAAATTCGGAATGAACAAGGAAATATCACAACAGACACGATTGAAATACAATACATCATTAGAAGCTATTTTGAAAATCTATATTCCAACAAAATAGAAAATTTTGAAGACATCAACAGGTTTCTAGAGACATATGAATTGCCTAAATTGAACGAGGAGGACATACACAATTTAAATAGAACAATTTCAAGTAATGAAGTAGAAGAGGTCATCAAAAGCCTACCAACAAAGAAAAGACCAGGACCAGATGGGTTCTCAGCCGAGTTCTACAAAACCTTTAAAGAAGAGCTCATTCCAATACTTCTCAAAGTATTCCATGAAATAGAAGAGGAGGGAACCCTCCCAAACTCATTCTATGAAGCCAATATTACCCTGATACCCAAACCAGACAGAGACAAATCGAGGAAAGAAAATTTCAGACCGATATCATTAATGAACATTGATGCAAAAATTCTCAATAAAATTTTAGCAAATCGCATACAAAAATATATTAAAAAGATAGTGCACCACGATCAAGTGGGTTTTATCCCAGGGATGCAAGGTTGGTTCAACATTCGGAAATCAATAAATGTAATTCACCATATCAATAGACTTAAAGTCAAGAATCACATGATTATTTCAATAGATGCAGAGAAAGCATTTGATAACATACAGCACCCCTTCATGCTCAAAACACTAGAAAAAATAGGGATAGTGGGAACATTCCTTAATATTGTAAAGGCCATCTATGCTAAGCCCATGGCTGATATCATTCTGAATAGTGAAAAAATGAAGGCATTCCCCCTAAAAACTGGAACAAGACAGGGATGCCCTCTTTCACCACTTCTATTCAATATCATTCTTGAGACTCTAGCCAGAGCAATTAGACAGACCAAGGAAATTAAAGGGATACGAATTGGAAAAGAAGATCTCAAACTATCCCTATGTGCGTATGATGTGATTATATAGTTAGAGGAACCAGGAAATTCCACCAGAAAACTTTTAGAACTCATAAGTGAATTCAGTAAAGTAGCAGGTTACAAGATCAATGCTCATAAATCCAATGCATTTTTATACATAAGTGATGAATCCTCAGAAAGAGAAATTAGGAAAACTACCCCATTCATGATAGCATCGAAAAAAATAAAATACTTGGGAATCAATCTCATAAAAGAGGTGAAAGACCTCTACAATGAGAACTACAGTACACTAAAGAAAGAAATTAAAGAAAACCTTAGAAGATGGAAGGATCTCCCATGTTCTTGGATAGGCCGAATTAATATTGTCAAAATGGCCATACTACCAAAAGTGCTACACAGATTCAATGCAATTCCAACTAAAATCCCAATGATGTATCTTACAGAAATAGAGCAAGCAATCATGAAATTCATCTGGAAGAATAAGAAATTCAGAATAGCTAAAGCAATCCTTCGCAGGAAAAATGAAGCAGGGGTATCGCAATACCCGAACTTCAACTTTATTACAAAGCAATAGTAACAAAAACGGCATGGTATTGGTACCAAAATAGACAGGTAGATCAATGGTACAGAATAGAGGACACGGACACAAACCCAAATAAATACAACTTTCTAATACTAGACAAAGGTGCCAAAATTATGCAATGGAGAAAAGATAGCCTCTTCAACAAATGGTGCTGGGAGAATTGGAAATCCATATGCAACAGAATGAAATTAAACCCCTATCTCTCACCCTGCAAACAACTCAACTCAAAATGGATTAAGGACCTTGGAATCAGACCAGAGACTCTGCAGATTATAGAAGAAAAAGTAGGTCCCGATCTTCAACATGTCGGCCTAGGACCAGACTCCCTCAACAGGAGTCCCATAGCACAAGAAATAAAAGCTAGAATCAATCACTGGGATAGATTCAAACTAAAAAGATTTCTCTCAGCAAAGGAAACTATCAGAAATGTGAAGAAAGAGCCTACAGAGTGGGAGAATATCTTTGCCAATCATACTTCAGATAGAGCACTAATCTCCAGAATCTATAAAGAACTTAACAAACTCTACACCAAGAATACAAATAATCCAATCGACAAATGGGCTAAGGAAATGAACAGACACTTCACAGAAGAAGATGTACAAGCAATCAACAAACATATGAAAAAATGTTCAACATCTCTAGTAACAAGAGAAATGCAAATCAAAACCACCCTAAGATTCCATCTCACCCCAATTAGAATGGCGATTATCAAGAATACGAGCACCAACAGGTGTTGGCGAGGATGTGGGGAGAAAGGTACACTCATACATTGCTGGTGGGGCTGCAAATGAGTGCAGCCACTCTGGAAAGCAGTGTGGAGATTCCTTAGAAAACTTGGAATGGACCCTCCATTTGACCCAGCTATCCCACTCCTTGGCCTATACCCAAAGGACTTAAAATCAGCATACCACAGAGATACAGCCACATCAATGTTCATAGCTGCTCAATTCACAATAGCCAGACTATGGAACCAACCTAGATGCCCTTCAATTGATGAATGGATAAAGAAACTGTTGTATAGATATACAATGGAATATTACTCAGCCATAAAGAATGATAAAATTATGGCATTTGCAGGCAAATGGATGAAATTGGAGAATATCATGCTAAGTGAGATATGCCAATCTCAAAAAGCCAAAGGACGAATGATATCGCTAATAAGTGGATGATGACACATAATGGGGGGAGGGAAAGGTTAGTGTTAGGTTTAGAGTTAGGGTTAGGGAGGGGGCACGTATGGAGGAAGGAAGCACTGTATAGAGGGAAAAGAGGGGTAGGAGGGGTGGGGGAAGGGAAAAAATAACAGAATGAATCAAACAACATTACTCTATGTAAATTTATGGTTACACAAATGGTATGCCTTTATGCCATGTACAAACAGAGAAACAACATGTATCCCATTTGTTTACAATAAAATAAAAAATTTAAAAAAAAAAAGATTCCATCTCACCCCAGTTAGAAGGGCGATTATCAAAAATACAAGCAACAGGTGTTGGTGAGGATGTGGGGAGAAAGGTACACTCATACATTGCTGGTGGGGCTGCAAATTAGTGCAGCCACTCTAGAAAGCAGTGTGGAGATTCCTTAGAAAACTTGGAACGGAACCACCGTTTGACCAAGCTATCCCACTCCTTCGTCTATACCCAAAGGACTTAAAATCAGCATACTACAGAGATACAGCCACATCAATGTTCACAGCTGCTCAATTCACAATAGCCAGATTGTGGAACCAACCTAGATGTCCTTCAATTGATGAGTGGATAAAGAAACTGTGGTATATATATATATATATATATATATATATATATATATATATATATACACAATGGAATATTACTCTGCCATAAAGAATGATAAAATTATGGCATTTGCAGGCAAATGGATGAAATTGGAGACCATCATGCTAAGTGAGATAAGCCAATCTCAAAAAAACTAAAGTACAAATGATCTCGCTGATACGTGGATGATGACACATAAGGGAGAGGGTGGGGGGAGTTAGTGTTAGAGTTAGGGTTAGGGTTAGGGTTAGAGTTAGGGAGGGGGACAAGAATGGAGGAAGAAAGGACTGTTTAGAGGGAAAAGAAGGGTGGGAGGGGTGGGGGGGAGGGAAAAAATAATAGAATGAATCAAACAACAATACCATATGTAAATTTATGATTATACAAATGGTATGCCTTTAACCCATGTACAAACAGACAAACAACATGTATCCCATTTGTTTACAATAAAAAAAAACATGCATAAAAGTAGGAGATATAATCATCCCTTCATAGGTGTAAAAGTACAAACAATATAAAAAAAAAAAAAACCTAGAGAACACACCTCCTGAATTAGCCCACAACACTTCAAAACCTGATCTCACTTACAACACAGACGAGAAAATATCAGATAAAAAATTTAGAAAGTTCATACTTAAAAAATAATGAATGAATTAAGAGATAAAATATCAAAAGT
>NC_136478.1:68301512-68380616 GCF_902686455.1 Sciurus vulgaris | reverse complement strand
AATGAGAGAGCACAAAAGTGAGGCTGGAAGTTCTGTGAAGTCCTGCTGGCAGTTGATCTGTGAATACTTTTCACAGGAGTTAGCCTTTTCTTGCGAGACTGAGTTCTAATTGATAGTGAGTTGTAGACTGTAATGTCCTATTTTCCATTTTTTAGCTTCACTCTTCTTCTCAGTTTAAGAAATCTCTTGTCCTGTTCCATGTCAAGTTGATATATAGCTGCCATGACCATGAGTCAGAAAGAGGTGGTCCATTCAGATCATTGAGTGAAACCCAGCAACATCAGGGCAGAACAACCAATAATGTTAGTACTTTTCAGAAGCCTAATTAGGATACACTTTGACCAATAGAGTTAGTCCATTTACAAACCCTGATTAGCAGAATTTTGAACCAATAACATTCAGTCAGGTGCTGTACATTTTCATAACCAAAGCCCTTATGCAAGACAGTATTCAGAATTCTTCTGTTTCTGTGGTACTTTGGTATGCCACTTGAGATAATCTGACTTTAGTACTCACTGGTCCTGGTTTCTGGATTTCAAAATTTCAATTTGTGAGACAAGAATCCAGGAAGAAGAAAGTGATAATCTGTTGGGGTTCATAACAACCCTGGAGGACCTAGCTCACCTTTAAGAGCTGCCATGGATTTTATGGTTGTAAAGGCCTATACCTCAAAATGGACCACATGGAACAGATGCATTCTTGGCCCATCTGCTAGTAGAAGGAGAAATCTGAGTTTCAACTCAATATTCCAGGTTCATATTTTGTCATCTAACATGGGACACAGAGTGAAAGAGATCACAGATGCATTGTTTTTTTTTTTTTTTTTTTTTTTTTAGGATTTCTATATTCCTATTTTTTTAAAAATTCTCTTTAAAAATATCAGGTACTTTTGGTCTTTAAAAGAAGCTCAAAAATGCTGGGCTCTTGTTGGACCTCGTCTTCTCCCTATCAAATAAAAAAGCATGACTACATCTCTTTAGACATGGGTGGCAGATGTACTGAAGAGGGGCTTACTCAGTCCCCTTCCTCCTAGAGGGAAAAATGTAGGTCAAGTTTTGTTTCAACTCATGTCTTGAGTAACATCTCAAATTTCTGATGTCAAAACCATCTCTGAGGCTGCTCCTGGCTACGTTCCTTCTGCCCAGTCTAATGGACTTGGATTGGAACACCAACCCATCCTATAAGTTAACCTGCTCCTGTGCAAGAAAAGATCAAAGGAAGGACAAAGATAACCTGCCTGTGAGGTTGAAGAAGCAGCTCTACTACTCTTGGTAGGTAGTTTTCATTGACATTACTGCTGGCACCTGGGGTGACATAGAGTCTGGAGTTGTAGTATCCAATGGAAGATATCACTTTCCTACAGCACATCTTGAAAGATGGTTGTTCTACATTTGGGGCTTTAATTCCACACCTGTGTCTCTTTTGGTCATCACATGACCAAGAGCAACTTGCAGCTCATAGGCACTGTGCCAGGGAGCCCTCAGGGAGGTAGTCCAAGAGAGTCTCCTGGTTTTGCAAGGCCTTTGGCACTAGCAGAACTGAGAGGGTACTATGAGAATCAATGATCCACATCCATGGGTGTCCAGGGAAGCCCTTATAAAGATGATATCAAATGGAAACCATCTAGGTTAACATTTTTTGCAGAAATGAAATCTTGTGTCAAAATTTTAGTGAGGTGCCCAATTTGGAGTTCTGTACATATGATTTGAGATAGTTTGGGGACCTAAATCAGGATTCCACTATTAGATTGTGCTGAGTTGTAAAGGGATAACCAGCTACGGTGATGATCAAATTGCCTCCTGACAATCAGGTCATGAGGTGACCACCCTGTACTTGGAGATCAGATTTCCCATTGTCAAACAGTCTGATCATTCACGATTTGTTGACTCATTCTCTGAATTTCTCAGTTAGGTGATGTTTTAATTAATGACTTATGTTTGATAGGCATACATTGTATCTTGTGCTTATCTTTAACTGAAGAAGTAAGCTCAACATAATTTATCTTGTTTTCAGAGATCTCCAATTATCAACAGTCTCTTCTCCTGGGCCCATTTTACTTTCCTCTCACAATGAGAGCATGTGCCTATGGGCCTCAGTCATGTAAGCCTTGAGGGTCAAAAATGGGGGTGTGTGAGGCTTATGGGGAATTTGTGTTGTTAACAACCTGGGAGATGGAATGGATAATTGGGAGAATGTATAAATTGTAGATGGAAGAAATGTGGGGTTTGAAATGGATGACTGAGCTTGTAGTGTAAACATTAGGCACCTGGGGGGACAAAGAGCCTTTTGAATTTTCATTTGGGTTAGGCAACATGTTCAGGGGTTCTGGGCATTAGAATGTGCACATCTTTGCATTCATTATTCAGTGTATCACAGCTTCTATACTCAGTGTAAACTTTTTGATTCCTCACTCAATGACTGAGTGGTATTTCAATGTAGGAGCGAATAGTTTATCCCATTCTTTTCATGATGGATACTTGCACCAGTATTAGTTAGACCTTTTACAAACATGAACTTCAAATGCCCCACAGACTTATATGTAAAACAAAATTTTCATAAAAAGAGTAGAAGATAACATAAGAGATAAACATAGTGAATTGTCTTTGGCAATGATTTTGTAGGTACAAAAACAAAAATCATTATCCATAAAAGAGAAAGTCGGGGGTTTTCAAGATGGTGGACTAGAGGGTGGTGGCATTTCATGTTGCTCCAGGACTCAGGATTCAAAAGAGGAGATATTGAGAGACTTAGGACCAACTCAAAGCAGCCGGGTGAGTCTCTCCCATTGGAGAGGCATCCTGGGGCGGTAGTCCCAGAACGCAGGGAACTTTGTGTAGAGCTGCCCAGTGAGACACCCCTCCCCCCGCTGGAGCAGTGAACTCACACAACTAGGAGCATCGTAGAGGAGGCCACTCAGCACGGTGCTTGGTCTTGGAGCAACCACTGGGGCTCCGGGCAGCTGCCCAGAGGAGGAGTAGTGAGGAGAGCTGTTTGGACTCAGAATGACCACTCCAGAACACCGGGGCCTGCCCGGAGGAGGAGGAGGAGGTGGAGGAGGAGGAGCATGGCCACTTGGACTCGGAGCGACTGCACCAGAGCTGCAGGCAGTTGCCAGAGGAGGAGCTGCGCGGTGAGCTGTTTGGACTCAAAGCCACTGGTCCTGAAAGCCAGGGCCTGCTCTGAGGAGAAGGAGGAGGAGCGCTGGACTTGAGTGACTGCATTAGAGCTCCAGGAGGATGCTCAGAAGAGGAGGCGAGTGGTGAGTTGTGTGGACTCAAAGCAACCGCTCCTGAACACTTTGGGGCTGCCTGGAGGAGGAGGGCGGCTGGTTGCTTGGTCTCCAGCAGCCCCACCAGAGCTCTGGGAGGCTGCCAAGAGGAGGCGTGCAGTGGGTCACTTGGACTCAGAGCGACTCAGAGCGACCGCTCCTGAATACCTGGGGGTGCTTCCTGGAGGAGAAGGAGAAATGGGGCGGGTCACTTGGACTCGGAGTGACTGCCCAGGGCTATGGGCAGTTGGTGGGAGGAGGAGGCACGCAGTGAGTTGCTTGGTCTCCTAGTGACCACTCCGGAACACTGGGCGGCTGTCCTGAGGAAGAGGACCAAAGAGAAATCCCTGAAATGAAGGAAAAAATAAACCAAATTAAGTACTCCATAGAAAGCATATCCAGTAGAATAGAACACCTGGAAGACAGAACCTCAGACATTGAAGACGAAATATTTAACCTTGAAAACAAAGTGGAACAAACACAGAAGATGGTAAGAAATCATGAACAGAATGTACAAGAACTATGGGATATCATGAAAAGGCCAAATTTAAGAATTATTATGATTAAGGAAGGCTTAGAGAAATAAACCGAAGGAATGAACAAACTATTCAATGAAATAATATCAGAAAATTTCCCAAATCTGAAGAATGAAATGGAAAATCAAGTTCAAGAGGCTTATAAGACTCCAAATACACAAAATTACAACAGACCCACAGCAAAGCACATTATAATGAAAATACCTAACATTCAAAATAAACACAGAATTTTAAAGGCTGAGAAAAGAACCAAATTACATTCAGGCGTAAACCAATACGGATATCAGCCGATTTTTCAATCCAGACCCTAAAAGCTAGAAGGGCCTGGAACAACATTTTTCAAGCTCTGAAAGAAAACGGATGCCAACCAAGAATCTTATACCCAGCAAAACTTACCTTCAAATTTGTCGATGAAATAAAATCCTTCCATGATAAACAAAAGCTAAAAGAATTTACAAAAAGAAAGCCAGCATTACAGAATATTCTCAGCAAAATATTCCATGAGGAAGAGATGAAAAATAAAGAAGCAAATCAGCAATGGGAGGAATTATCCTAAAGGAATTTTAAATTAAAGGAGGAACAAAGTCATGTCAAATAAATAAATAAATAAATAAATAAATAAATAAATAAATAACATAAAATAAATGAACCAAATCACCAGGAATACAAATCATATCTCAATAATAACCCTGAATGTTAATGGCCTGAATTCATCAATCAAAAGACATAGACCGGCAGATTGGATTAAAAAGAAAGATCCAACAATATGTTGCCTGCAAGAGACTCACCTCATAGAAAAAGATACCCATAGACTAAAGGTGAAAGGATGGGGAAAAACATACCATGCACATGGACTCAGCAAAAAAGCTGGAGTATCCATCCTTATTTCAGATAATGTGGACTTCAAGCCAAAGTTAGTCAGAAGGGATAAAGAAGGACATTTCATACTGCTTAAGGTAAGAATAAATCAGCAAGATATAACAATCATAAATATCTATGCCGCAAACAGTGGCTCATCCATGTATGTCAAACAAATCCTTCTCAATTTCAGAAACCAAGTAGACCATAACACAATAATATTAGGTGATTTTAAAACACCTCTCTCATCACTGGACAGATCTTCCAAAAGAAAAATTGAACAAAGAAACCATAGATCTCAATAACACAAGCAATAATTTAGACTTCACAGACATTTATAGAGTATACCATCCAACCAAGACTGAATACACTTTCACCTCAGCAGCACATGGATTCTCCTCTAAAACAGACCATATATTATGCCACAAAGCTAATGTTAGCAAATGCAAGAAGATAGAGACAAAACCTTCTATTCTATCAGATCATAATGGATTGAAGTTAGAAATAAATGAAAGAGTAAAAAACAGAAATGACTCTAACAACTCTAGATTAAACAATATGCTCTTATATGATGAATGGATAACAGAAGATATTAGGAAGGAAATAAAAAAATTCTTAAGGTAAATGAGAACAAAGAAACATCATATCAAAATCTCTGGGACACTATGAAAGCAGTACTTAGAGGAAAATTTAGGTCATGAAATGCATTTAATGAAAGTAGGAAAACTCAACAAAGAAATGAACTAACACTACAGCTCAATGCCCTAGAAAAAGAACAGACGAGCACCAAAAGTAGTAGAAGACAGGAAATAGTTAACCACAGAGAAAAATCAATGAAATTGAAATAAAAGAAACAACACAAAAAATTGACAAAATAAATAGTTGGTTCTTCGAAAAAATACACAAAATTGATAAACCTTTAGCCACACTAACAAAGAGAAGATGAGCGAAAACCCAAATCACTAAAATTCGGAATGAACAAGGAAATAGCACAACAGACAGGATTGAAATACAAAACATAATTAGAAGGTTTTTGAAAATCTATACTTCAACAAAATAGAAAATTTTGAAGACATCAACAGGTTTCTAGAGACATATGAATTGCCTAAACTGAACGAGGAGGACATACACAATTTAAATAGACCAATTTCAAGTAATGAAATAGAAGAAGTCATCTAAAGCCTACCAACAAAGAAAAGTCCAGGACCAGATGGGTTCTCAGCTGAGTTCTACAAAACCTTTAAAGAAGAGCTCATTCCAATACTTCTCAAAGTATTCCATAAAATAGAAGAGGAGGGAACCCTCCCAAACTCATTCTATGAAGCTAATATCACCCTGATACCTAAACCAGACAGAGACACATCGAGGAAAGAAAACTTCAGACCAATTTCCTTAATGAACATCGACGAAAAATTTCTCAATAAAATTTTACCAAATTGCATACAAAAATGTATTAAAAAGATAGTGCACCATGATCAAGTGGGTTTCATCCCAGGAATGCAAGGTTGGTTCAACATTAGGAAAACAATAAATGTAATTCACCATATCAATAGACTTAAAGTTATGAATCACATGATTATTTCAATAGATGCAGAAAAAGCATTTGATAATAAACAGCACCCCTTCATGCTCAAAACACTAGAAAAAATAGGGATAGTGGGAACATTCCTTAACATTGTAAAGGCCATCTATGCTAAGCCCATGGCTAATATCATTCTAAATGGTGAAAAACTGAAAGCATTCCCCCTGAAAACTGGAACAAGGCAGGGATGCCCTCTTTCACCACTTCTATTCAATATCGTCCTTGAAACTCTAGCCAGAACAATTAGACAGGCCAAAGAAATTAAAGGGATATGAATAGGAAAAGAAGAACTCAAACTATCCCTATTTGCTGACGATTTGATTATACACTTAGAGGAACCAGGAAATTGCACCAGAAAACTTTTAGAACTCATAAGTGAATTCAGTAAAGTAGCAGGATATAAGATCAATGCACATAAATCTAATGCATTTTTATACATAAGTGATGAATCTTTGGAAAGAATAATTAGGAAAACTATCACATTCACAATAGCATCAAAAAAAAATAAAATACTTGTGAATCAATCTCACAAAAGAGGTGAAAGACCTCTACAATGAGAACTATAGAACACTAAAGAAAGAAATTAAAGATAACCTTAGATGATGGAAAGATCTCCCATGTTCCTTGATAGGCAGAATTAATATTGTCAAAATGTCCATACTACCTAAAGTGCTATACAGATTCAATGCAATTCCAATTAATATCCCAATAACGTACCTTACAGAAATAGAGCAAGCAATTATGAAATTCATCTGGAAGAATAAGAAACCCACAATAGCTAAAGCAATCCTTAGCAGGAAGAGTGAAACAGGGGGTATCACATTACCAGATTTTTCAACTCTACTACAAACAATAGTAACAAAAACGGCATGGTATTGGTACCAAAATAGAAAGGTCGATCAATGGTACAGAATAGAGGACACGAACATAAACCCAAATAAGTACAATTTTTCTCATATTAGACCAAGGGACCAAAAATATGCAATGGAGAAAAGATATTCTCTTCAAAAAATGATGCTAGGAGAATTGGAAATTCATAGGCTACAGAATGAAACTAAACCCATATCTCTCACCATGCACGAAACTAAACACAAAATGGATTAAGGACCTCGGAATCAAACCAGACACCCTGCAGATTATAGAAGAAAAGTAGGTCTAGATCTTCCCCATGTCCACTTAGGACCAGACTCCCTCAACAGGACTCCCATAGCACAAGAATAAAAGCAAGAATCAATAACTGGGATAGATTCAAACTAAAAAAGCTTTCTCTCAGCAAAGGAAACTATCAGCAATGCGATGAAAGAGCCTACAGAGTGGGAGAAAATCTTTGCGACTCATACTTCAGATAGAGCACTAATCTTCAGAATCTATAAAGAACTCAAAATCTCTACACCAAGAATACAAATAATCCAGTTGACAAATGGGCTAAGGAAATGAATAGACACTTCACAGAAGAAGATCTACAAGCAATCAATAAACATATGGAAAAATGTTCAACATCTCTACTAATAAGAGAAATCCAAATCAAAACCACCCTATGATTCCATCTCACTCCAATTAGAATGACAATTATCAAGAATACAAGCAACAACAGGTGTTGGCGAGGATGTGGGGAGAAAGGTACACTCATACATTGCTGGTGGGGCTGCAAATGAGTGCAGCCACTCTGAAAAGCAGTGTGGAGATTCCTTAGAAAACTTGGAATGGACCCACCATTTTACCTAGCTATCCCACACCTTGGCCTATACCCAAAAGACTTAAAATCAGCATACTCCAGGGATACAGCCACATCAATGTTCATAGCTGCTCAATTCACCATAGCCAGATTGTGGAACCAACCTAGATGTCCTTCAACTGATGAATGGATAAAGAAACTGTGGTATATATATACAATGGAATATTATTCAGCCATATAGAATGATAAAATTATGGCATTTGTAGGCAAATGGATGAAACTGGAGAATATCATATTACGTGAGATAAGCCAATCTCAAAAAACCAAAGGGCGAATGATATCGCTAATAAGTGGATGAAGACGACACATAATGGGGGGAGGGAGGATTTAGTGTTAGGGTTAGAGTTAGGGTTAGGGAGGGGGGCATGAATGAACGAAGGAAGGACTGTATAGAGGGAGAAGAGGGGTGGGAGGGGTTGGGGGAAGGGAAAAAATCAGAATGAATCAAACAACATTACCCTATGTAAATTTATGATTACACAAATGGTATGCCTGTACGCCATGTACAAATAGAGAAACAACATGTATCCCATTTGTTTACAATAAAAATAAATAAATAAAAAAGAGAAAGTCAATTGATGCTTTTCAAGGTAAATATGAAATTTAAAATACACTGTGAAGAGAAAGATAAGCTATAGACTAGAAGAAAATTTTTACATAATACATATCTGATAAGGAACTTTTTTATAAAACTCATTAAAAAGACATCTTAAAACTCAGGAAGGAAACAAACAACCCAAATGATATTTGGCCACAATTCTGAAGACAAACTTCTCCAATGAAGACACATAGATGGCAAAAGAGCATTAAGAAAAGATGCACATCATATGTCATTAGGGACAAGAACTTCTTATTCAGAAAGTCTTGCAGTGTGTCCCAGAAGGCAATTTTATTTTGTACGGCATCATTTAAAAATGTCCACCTCCAACCACAGCGTGGTTCATAGCATCCCAAAAGCCTGAAACATTATCTGGCACCTGAACAATCTGCTTTTGGCTGCTTTTCCTCCTCTGCACTTGGGTCTCAGCTGAGTACAGTTGTAGCAGATGGTTAGGTTTTTCTCTGTAGGTACAGAGAGCCACATGTGCAACAGAGCAATGCTCAGGGTCAGAAAAGGACCAGAAGACTTATAAGTGTCATTATCCATCAATACCTGTTGCTCAATGTCCACTTCTCCCATCCTATGACATTTAGATCCTCCAAACCTCTATCATCCCTCACTTCCATACACGTGTTCCAGTTTTACTGTGTCCCCAACATTCCAAGAACCACCCACGTCACATTCATCTACTCCTGAATACTCTGTCGCCTATGTCTTCCTTTTACTTTCCCTCCCATATCTAACATTTCAACCCATTTCCTGTTCCCAATCCCCTTAGTCCCATAGTGCTCAACTTTCAGGTATCCTCAGCTCATCCATGACTGTATGCATACACTTGACCCATAATCTACCATGCTGTGCCTTTCCTTTTGTCCTATGTGCCTTGGCTGTTTCATGCCCATGGTCCTCCCCACCTCCCTCTACTTTTCAATGTGTGTTTTTCCTCCATCCCACGTGTATCTTTTCCACCTTCTTCACTTGAAGTGTGTATCTGCCTTGGTCAATTTTTGTTCAAGATCTTCCTTCTCCATCTGCATCTTCCTCTCCCCACAATGTGTTTTTATCACCTGTTTTCTACAGAAACTTTCCTGCTTTTTGGCTCATCTACTATGCATTGCCCTATTCCCCTCTGTTCCTGTGACACTCTGAAATCCTTATCCTTCTAGAACCCCATATGTTTACACCCTTAACTTTATTGCACATGATCTCTCTTTGTAATCTCAAGCTCATCTTTGATTTTATCTCCTGAAAAATGTGTGCTCTTGTTAACCTCTTATCTCTGCATGTTATTTTATTTTTTTCAATTCCCCTACATCAGACCCTGTCCCACATGGTCTATCTTTCCCTTTTCCCTCTTCTGTCATGTGTCATGCAATGTGTCATGCACATCACTCTGTAATGATCCAATGTTAAAAAATTGCTGCTTGTTGTCATTGACATATGCCCCATGAGTTGGTGTTTTAGTCAGCTTTTTTTTTCCCACTGCTGTGACTAAAGGATTTGTCCAGAACAATTAGGTAGGAAGAAAATATTTTTAGAAAGCTCACTGTTTCCAAAGTCTCAATCTATAGACAGTAGGCTCCATTCCTTAGAATTTGAGGTGAGGAAGGAAATCATGACAGAAAAGTATGGCAGAGGTAAACAGCTCACATAGTGATCAGGAAGCAGAGACTCTACTCTCCAAATACAAAATATATGCCCCAATGTGACATCCCATTTCCCACTGCCTCCAGTCATAACCTACCACTTCAGTTACCACTCAGTTAATCCCTGTCGGGGAATTAAGTCACTGATTGGGTTAAGACACCTACAATCCAATTATTTCTCCTCTGAAACTCATTGTACTGAGCTTACTGGGGCCATCTCACATCAAAATCATAATATTCCAGCCCTGGCCCCCAGAAGCTTGCGGGGGCACTTGGCAAATAAGACCCTTACCAGAGCATGACAAGGTTCCTCTGGAAGATGCTTGCAAGGTCTCATCAGAAAGCTGGGTCCTGCCAGGAAGCCATCTGCATATTCTGGGGTTTTCTCTGCCTGCTGTTTTTACTGACATATTATTCATTGCAGAGTCTCTCTCATGGAATAAATGCATTGGGGGATAAAGGGAACACAACTTTATTAAATGATTTATTCAGGTTCCAGACAAATGATACCTATGAGACTTGTGCAAAACAAAACTCTATGGGTCTTAGGGTGAAAAACATTCTTGAGCAACCGTGTCCTGTGTCTTTTTCTTGGGAACAGTGTTTTGACTCCCTTAGGATAATTTCTATTACAGATTTTTCCCAGGCTTCTAAGACAAAAATAAAAACTCCTTTAGCTCATTAGTTACATCTAGTCCTGTAGAACATCAGCTGCCTCCCACAGCAGGAACTAAATAAGGATAAGCTTTTCAGATCAAAGGCAGGCCCCAGTTCCCCCAGAAAGAAAACCTACTAAAAACATACACTTTGATCTCCCCTTATCTTCCACCAGGTGACTTGATATAATACATATCTAAGAAGACACTGGCCTAAAGAACCACAAAAACCAATATCAGACTACAAAGACTGAGTGTCAGCTAGTCTATAACTTAAGTGGCAGTGTCAAATATAGGTCAAGGAGAAGTTAGACTTTAAATAATATTTCCACGTCTAAGCTATGTTCTGAAGGTGTCGGGTCAAAATAAATTCATTATAAAAATATTTGTTTAATGTTACTTAGGTTAGCAGAAATATGTTAGTTAATAAAGATAAGATATTACCAGATGGCGCCTGTTGGCTAAATGCCCAAATCCTTCTTCTGTTATCTATGCCCTTGAAACTTCCTCCTTTATTCTTAGTAAGTTTGTAAAGGGTATAAAAATTGCTGGTGAATTCAATAAACTTGTCAGCAACCTAACACTGACCTGAGTCTGTGTGGTTGCTGTCCATCGCCGACGCTGCACCGTCTAATCACTCGGGGCTTTTGTATTTCAGGCCATCAAGGACCCCTGGACTCTGCTGCTTGGGCTGGTCCCTGGCAGTTCTGCTGCTTGGGCTGGTCCCCGGCAGAAGCTCACAACCATTCAGCAATGCTAAACATATTTTTTCTATTTCCATGTGTCCCCATAGTCGACAGCCTGAGATTGCTCAATGTTCCAGTCCAAAGTCTTCTCTAAGGCTCAAGGCAATCTCACATTATGAGCTCCTGTAAAATTAAAAGCAATTTACAAGTATTCAATATAATGATACAGAGTAAACATTTCCATTCACAAAAGTTGAGGCATAGAAAGAAGAGATAGGACCAAAGCAAGACCAAAATTCAGTAAGTCAAACAAGATCTGTAGCTCATGTCTGGCATCTGGGGCACATGAAATCATTCTTTCCAAAGAGCTCATATAGATCTGCTCCTGTGGCCTTGTTTGCTGCTCAAGTGGCCTTCTGTTGGCTTGTCTGTACTCAGTAACTGCAGCATTCCTAGGAAGATCTCCCACATTACTGGCATTTCTTAATCTAGGGGGTCTCCAAGGTAGCTTTGCTTTCCTCCTCACATCTTCACACTTTACCCTCTCAGGAGCTGCATTCAGGAATTCTGAACCTGGTGCTCTTTGCCTGGATTCACAGACCTTCCTTTGAAATCTTGGTGAATGCCTTTATGATCACTTAACTCCAGCATCCTGTGTTTCTGTAGAACCAACACCATCTCACGCTCTAGCCAAGCCTCCATGGACCCGCTGTAGGAGGCCCTGAGTGCCTGGGTAGCTGAGCATGTTGAAAAATCTTCTGAGACCTCCTTTTGCAAGAAGAGTGCTTCATGGGTCTTGTCTGATGAGATTTCTTTTACTTTCTTGAACTTCTGGGGAGTGTAGTGTCGCCAGATCCTCAGATGCCCTCAAATCAATTTCTTATTGTCCCTGGGCAACTTCTTCAGAATTTCTTTCATGGCAGTAATATCTTTAACAGCTGTAGCATCCTTAGCCCAAGTTTGACTCTCACCTTTCAGATCCTCATTTTCCAAATATTTCTTCTCCACTTTTTGTTCCTGATTATCACAATAACTTTGAATTAAAACCACCAGCAATACCAATGACCACACCTGAATGCCATGCTGACTAGAAACTTTTTTCTTCCAGATTAATAAGCCCATTTCTTTTAAAATCAGTTTCACAGAAAATCTCAGGACATAGGCAAAGTATAGCCAGAACAAAACATGAATGGCTTCTACTCTAAATTTCAATAGAATCCTCCATTCCTGAACCCTCTTGAGCCCTTTCTTCACTATCCATGGTCCTTTTGGCCTTCTGGTCTTCTGAGCTCCCACCAGAGCTGATCATTAAGCTGTGCTTATGACAACCTAAAGCATTTTCAGTTTGTTCTGTCACATGTCTCAATATTCCTCTCATCAATTCCAAAAAAACTCCCCAAAATTTGAAACCACATGGTGAGGTTAGTTACAGCAACGACCCCACTTCTTAGTACCAATTCCTGATTTAGTCATCTTTTTCACTGCTGTAACTAAAAGCTATAGGAGAGAAAAAGATTATTATAAGGCTCATGGTTTCAGAGGACTCAATCCATAGACAGCAGGATTCATAACTCATGACTCGAAGTGAGGCAGGATATTACAGCAGAAGAGTGTTACAGAGGGAAACAGCTCAGATAATGATCAGAAAGCAGAGAGAGGCTCCACTTTCCTGATACAAAACATACCCCAATGTCACACCCCAATTCCCACAGCCTCCAGCCACACCCTACCACATCAACTACCACTCAGTTATTCCCTACCAGGAGATTAATATCTGATGGGTGTAAGACTCATACAACATAATTATTTCTCCTCTGAACCTTCTTGCTCTGTCTCACACATGAGATTTGGGGAAATCTCACATCCAGATCTTAAGAATGTGCATTCTATGGGAAATATTTGAGAGATCTACAATGTCTTGTCTTATGTAAGAAAATCTAATTTCATGGAAAGGCTGATTTGAGCACAGACAAGATCCTAATAGAGTGAACAATGTATGTATAAGGATAAATTCCAGACAAAAATGTCAGCAAGAATAGCATAGTGACATGGTAAGATCAATATATTGAAGGGGAGAAACTAGATGCAGAATGTAGCCAAGACATATGAGGAATAAATATATTTTACCCCAAATTATACCTTCTGTGTGATTTGAGAATTGAAATAAAGTGTAGTTTGGAGAAGAGTTGTAGGTGGGGTTGGCCCTGCAGGTTGAGATCTGCTGCACTGTTCAGCAGAGTCTGTCATGCACTACTCCTTTCTTATCAAGGGGATGCAGTGCAAGATCCCTGATGGATTCCTGATGGGTGCTCACTACTGACTGCATACACTTTGTTCCTATATATGTGCACATGCATATGATAAATATCAGGTAATTTTTAGGGGTAGAAGGATATTAAAACCTGTATCTTGCAATACAGTAGAACACTCAAAAAATAAATTTTAATGAGAGTGAGGTAAGAGTTCTCTGGTCCCTCTCATTCTCCATTTAACCTGGAGTAGACCACAGGTAACCCACACTGTAATAAGGCACTGTATACTTTTTTTTATTTGTACAATTGCATTTTGATTCATTGTACACAAGTGGGGTACATGTTTGCATTTTTGTGGTAGTGCACAATGTAGACATATATCATTCTGGTAATCTTAGTTTAAAATGGACAAGTTTTCTTTTCCTTTTCACCTTCTCCCCCTCCTAACCTGGGGGCAGGAACAAGATTAACTTTTTCCCATCCTAGGTTGAGTTATCTGTTTGAGCACACACCCACCATAGGAACCAGATTTCAGGGATGGAGCATAAGATCTAGGGAATGACTATCTCCCAAATTAACAAGTGAATCATAATTTCATGACCTCCCCCACCCCCAGGGATCACATGGAATGAACCTCTTCTTTAAATACCCTCTGTTATCCATCATGGACAAAATCACAGCCTCTGGTTTAGGAGTCTCCTGTGCTTATCCTAAGCTAGCAAAGCAATAAACCTGCATTTCCTTTTTCTCAAAAGAATGTTCTCCTTATTGTATTGGCATCAAGGATAAGGACTGAGCTTTCAGTGCCAAGTTGATGACCATGTATGGACCCAAACACAGTTCTCACTCCAGATTTCTAGGGCAGGCCTGGCACTTTAAGAAATCTTACTTCCATGCTTAGGATGTAAGGTGAATGTGTTGTGAGCCAACTGCTGTAGAGTTATGGAACGGGTGAATTTGCCTTTGGTATAACCAGTGGAGCTATTCCTCTGAGTAAAGAGAGAAACTGAGGGACTGTCCCCAGAATCTACCAAAGCCCTTTAGCTTTGTGAAACTCCTTCCTTCTCATCCTCTGATGTGTGGATCACTCCATCTTAGTCTACTTAGAGAAAAGGAAAAGTGAACTCAGTAAAGACATGACACATTGTCCATCTGGTAAGATCCCCTAATATGCACACAAAAACCCTTGGTTCTACACATCTGGTTCCATGTTGTGGGAATATTGACTCCCTGTTTGTGGGGACATCTTTGGTGCCACTGGTATAGAAGTCATGTTTAAGTGGTAGTTTGGATCTTGGGGCATTTTCCCCCATCTGGTTTGTCTTATATGTTCCCAGCTGTTGGCCATGTTTTAGGATCCTCTCTGGTTGTCTTTTTATGTTGTTTTTATCTGTTACAGCCCCTTTTAAAGTATGGGCAGTAGTGCATTGATTGAATCACTAGTCTCTTGGGGAAGATCTTAGCTGAAAGGGCCACCAATATTGTCTAAGAAAAAGATAATGTTTGACTAGGACAATCTGACCTTTGAATGGCTTTCTGAATTTGTAGGTAATCTTGCCATTGAAGTTGGCCAGTCAGAGACAAAGGGAAAGAGATTCTGAATGTAGGCAGTTGTATAATAAGGAGATGGAACCCTCAAAAACTACACTGAGTGTTGAAAAAGGCACTGCCTCTACTGTACAGAGATAATACCACATCAGAAAAAAAATTTCTAAAAATATTTAAATCTTTCAACCCAATACTGGCAGTTCCAGTGTTAGTATTTCAGGGACAAAACAATGGCATGGAGAGAAGGAAGCCACTGGAGGTCAAAACAAGGGATATGAGTCCTGTTCCTCTTTACAGTACATCCCGTTACTGTGATGAATCCCACAACTGAAGACTTATCATCATGACAACTCCTGCTGTAGGTTCAAGATTTAAAATGAACAATGGAGGTAAATTGGGCAGCATTTAGGTTTCCTAAATAACCAATAGGGAGGGGGATTGGAAAATATTCTTATGAAGTATCAAAAGGTAACCAGTGAGAGTAAATGGGGTCATCAGCTTTGTATAGGGAAGGTCCCAGAGATGAGGATAGAAGATCCTAATTTCCAGACATTAAGGTCTTGAGCATGTCTCTCTCTTGCTCAGTCCACTATGCTCTATTTAATGGTGTTATCTTCACCTTCAACAAATCTGTACTCAGGGTCTGGACTCAGGTGGACACACTAATGGTAACATTAGCACTCTTTTTACAGTCTGACCCCAAGAAGTCCCAGTTCATCCTGCTATGAGTCAGGGGCACCAGTCCTGTGCTGGGGGGAAAAAATTCCAGGAACATTGCCTGGGATATAGGGTAATGTTCAAAGAGCACCTTGCCTCTGCTCTGTCTTTCAGCCCCTTTTTGCCCATAGGAATGAACCAAAGTTTGAGAACGGGGCTCATACACGACTTCTGCAGATGGGTGGGTTCTATAGGAGGTATAGGCCTTGCTGATTTCCTGTCTCATGGGTTCAAAGAATAAAATCCACAAATGGTAACAGTTTGTGCAGAGTGCTTAAGTAAAAGAGTAATATTTTTTGAATGATAGAAGGAAAATGGAACTCCTTTGATATAAGGGTAACCCAGCAGAGAATTTTTCCACTTGAGTGTACTAATCTGGGGATTTGTGGCTACTGGATAAAGGCATTTATCAGAGTACATGTTTAACAGGTATTAAAAAGTGTTTGGTCCAATTGTTAGAATCTATGAAGTAGTGGTGTTGGGAGGTTACCAAGGGTATTGGTTGGCCTGTGGCTTTCTGACTGACTATTCCCATTTAACCTTTGCGTCTGGATTTTTCTGTAACTTCCATTTGGGTTCATCAATCCCATTTACACACCAAACAGGGAGAAATAGTTGACTGGAGTGTTACATCTCACAGGGTGACCTTTATATTTGAAAAACCTTAATTGGGGCCCATTGCCCTATTTTCCTGATGATTAAATATCCTATGATTTTATGGAGTGAAAACTGCCAGTCACAAAGGTCATGACAATGGGTTTCCAGCACCTTTGGAATAAAATATGAGGACAAAAATGGCCTCCCTTTTTAAGATCTATCAGTATGACCCATTTGGCAGAGGACACTTCTCCATGCAACCCTGCTTATCACGCAAGAGATGAAATACAAGTGCCTTCTGGAGTTCTCATGTATGCAGGTGTCAGAGTCTGGGCTCTGCTGAGTTTTGGAGAGAGGAATTCTGAGCAGTCTCTGAATGGTCCTTGTGGCCTTCCTTGAACAGAGTACTCTGGACATTACACAAAGAAATATCAAGAAATGCCTCACAACTAGTTGATAAATTCTTTATGTTTATGCCTAGGCAGAACAGAAGCAAATTCAAACTATATTTTGCAGGCAATTTCTGCAAAGGGATCTTTAAAGAAGTCTAATAAGGATAGAAAGGACCTCCTCTTTGAACATCAATATGCCTCCTGTAAGATAAAGACAGAAAAAGGATGCTCTGAGCACACGTGACAGTGGGGAACTTGTGTAAAATCATGGCATTGTGATAATGATAAGAGAGACAGATCAGGCTCAACAATATCCTGTCCTCCAACCCCTTGAATACAACAGAAGTTGAAAAATTAAGGGACCGATTTGTAGGTGCTAGTATGCTAGATTGTCCAGTACAATCCTGGGATATGAATCATCATGGAAATTAAGTGTGCAGATACCATTCTCTCTCAAATCACCAATTACTTTGCAATCCCCTCCCAGGAAAATGAAACAAAGTCTGCTCTACTGGCAGTCTACTAAAAGTGAGTACGATCCTTTAAACCAAACGGAACCTGAGAAAGGTGACCAATGTTATCTAAACCAAGATTTTCTTTAAGGAGGAAATAACATGTCTCAGGAAAAATTACTACTTTTCTCAAGAGAGAAGCATCAATAGGGATCCTTTCTATTTTGGACAAATTTTTAAAACATGAATTGAATTGCCAAATATGCTACAAAATGCTTATTGTCTGTTAAAAAACCCTTACACTGATGAGTGCCAATTTGTGCCAGATTTGAGAAGTATAAAATATTAAAAGTGTAATGCCCCTTGCTTTAGGATTTTTCTTTGGCAGAGAAAATGATGACAAAATGTTGACTAGGTTTGTTTTTTATGAATAATCGAAATATATGTGACAAGAAATAAGTATACATCCCAAACTAAAAGTGTTTGTTAACTAAGTCTATCTCTGATCATTAACCCTGTTTCCAAAATATACAAGAAATTTAAGACTACCTTTTATTTCTTGCTAATATTTATGTATTATTCAGACTTGTAATTATTATTATCATTCACTATACTTCCTGATTTTTTTATTTTTGATTCATCCTACACAAATGGGGTACAAATATTGTTTCTCTGGTTGTACACCAAGTAGAGTCACACCATTTGTGTAACAATACATGTACATAGGGTAATGATGTTTATCTCATTCTATTGTTTTTCCTTCTACTCACCACCTCCCCAACCCTCATTTTGATCTATACAATTCATCCTTCCTTCCTTCATTCTTGCTTCCCTCTCCCACTGTTATGTATTATCATCCACTTATCAGAGAATCATTTGGCCTTTGATTTTTTGGGATTTGCTTATCTCACTTAGCATGACACTCTACAACTCCATCCATTTACTTACAAATGCCATAATTTTATTCTTCCTTATGGCTGAATAATATTCCATTGTGTATATATATACCAGTTTCTTTAACTATTCATGCATTAAAGGGCATCTAAGTTGGTTCCACGATCCAGCTATTGTGAATTGAGCTGATATAAATATTGATGTGGATGCATCACTGCAGTATGCTGATTTTAAATCCTTTGTGTATAGGCAAAGGAGTAGGATAACTGGGTCAAATGGTGTTTCCATTCCAAGTTTTCTAAGGAATCTCCACACATCTTTCCAGAGTGGCTGCACTAATTCACAACCCCACCAGCAATGTATGAGTGTGCCTTTCCCCCACATCCTCACCAACACCTGTTCTTGCTTGCATCCTTGATAATAGACATTCTAATTGGGGTGAGTCCATCCTGAATTTTACTTTGAGAGTTAAGCCTAGTTAATACAAGAACATCTATGTAAGTGTGACACTAACTGGATTCTTTGTACATTAGCAGTATTCATGTTCTTCTAAAATACAGTGTAAGCACAGAAAGATGTAAAACAGACTTCAATCGATTCAGAGAAGCCTTTATTCCTTGGAGTACTTGGTCATTGTTGGGGCCCATTTTCCAGATGGAAAAAATGGCCCTCAGTTACAGAAGGGATTTTGGTTTTCTAGGATAAAATGTGGACAATGTAGTCATTGGAAACCATGCACACGCAGATTTTACTATGCAGTTTGGAATGTCTAGGGATTGTAGTACAGGTTAAAACCAGACCCTGAGGAATTAGGTATCAAATCTTACCTATTTAATTTAGGACTAATTTGACATGAGGGAAGGTCAAGTTTTAGGGCCCACCATTTTGTTTCAGCCCCTTTCCCCCAGGGTCCATTGTTACCAGGAAAGAATTCCCTGAAGAGGTTTAACCAATTTCCTCTCCCTTCTCCCAAGCCACACTATCTCTCCATTTTTCATGGGGAGCTCTCTTATAGGAATATTATTTCCATAAGCCCTTAAACAGTCTTTTAATGTGTAAAAGCTTAGAAAAGCATTTTACCAAGTTGGTAAATTCTCTGTAGAATTACTGTCTTTCAGATTTATGAAGAAACAGGAAATTAAATCTCAAACATCTTTAAACATTCCCCAAAGATAGTTTTCACAGGAAATGCTCAGGGACTTACATGGCCTTCTCAGAGGATATCATGTGAGTGACATACATGGACAGAGATACTAGGAACATGTATGGAAAGGAAATGAATACCCTCTTATAATAATCTCTTGTCCAACAGCCCCTCCATGATGCTGTTGCCCAGGAAGTCTCCTGTATCTCCCCCTCCCCCAGGAAGTCTCCTTTATCTTTCCATTCCTCCAGGAAGTCTCCTGTATCTCCCCATCCCCCAGAAAGTCTCCTGTAGCTTCCCCTCCCCCCAGGAAGTCTCCTGTATCTCCCCCCTCCTTTGCAGTTCTCCTACCATTGAAGCTGCTCTGATCTTTCTAACACCCCTATATGCACAAGAAACCTCAATTTTATAGATGAATTTGTTCTCCTAAGAATAAGACCTAGCCTCAAAACACAAAGTTATTCTGATTTAGAGAATGGTAAGTGCTGTTTTTAAGGATGTAGGTAAGGACACACCCATTTATCCACCGGTTTTGAAAGACACTAGTGGATATTTTCATGAAATGTGAAAGTGTTTGATTATGCTGTAACTCTTGTATAGATCCTTTTAGGTGGATTTAGCACCTGTGTGGGAGGGAGCAGGACAACTGGTGACCCACCGCAAGTGTGGAGAGCAAGGCAGTGGGCAGCATGCCAGAATGACCAATCAAAGACAGATAAACCCTACTGACACTTACCTCCACCTATCACTCAGCAGGACTCTCAGTCTATTCCTGCCTATAAAGACCCTGGGCAGCCAGGGCCAGGTGTGATTTTCTCTGTCTCTCCACCCTGACCTTTACCTCAGAGGGCTAGGAGTATTGCCTGAGAGCCAAATCCAATGAAGCTTGGTTCAGTTGCTTTTGTTTCACTCCTGTTTGACCACTCACCCTCGAGTTTACATTTGGTGCCAAAACCTGGGAGGGTTTTCAGGCCTCCCCCCAGAGGGGTTGAGACCCACCCTCTTCCTCAGACAAACTAGGGGATTCCTGCACCATTCCGTTTCTCTTTATCTGGGCCAACAGATGTGGGGTAAGTACCTTCCCTTGGGCTTCCTTGGCCTTCCTGTTGCATTTCTCATTACGAAGATCTGTCTATAAGTTGTCCACATGCCACAGACCCCCACCTGTTCCGCTTGGGCTCTGGTAGACTGTGGAGACATCCTCAACTTCTGGTTAGCCCACTTTATTCTATTCTGAACGCCCAAAATTGGTAAGACATTTTGGCTTTTCACTGGTTCACCTTTCTTTGTGTGCTCACAATCAGGAATTGGGATTCCTTTTCCCACTCCTGTCACCCTCCCATGTAAACCTGGAAGGATGTGGGAAATGACAGGACCTCCGTAGACCCAAAAACTACTTTGGGCTGCCTCTACCGTGATTTCACTAAATTAAGACTTGCCCAAGTCTTACGCCTTAAGCAGTTGGTCTTTTATTCAACTGTAGCCTTGCCCTGTAGGTTTTAGATAATGGCTGAAAGTGGCCACTAGAGGGCGCGCTCTACTTTCAAATTCTCACATGCTTGGGCAACTTGCTACCAGACAGGAGAGTGGCCAGACCTTCCTTATTTGCAAGTTTTTGCATTTTGTGTGCTCGCCCTACCCTTTTTTCTACTTGTTCCACCACCCAAGTCCTTCTTGCGTGGGAGAGTCCCCAACGCCCCCCATTGTTCTCCTGCTTCTTCCATGTTCTCAGATCCACAGGAAATGCTTTCAGCTCCACCCCTCATCTTCTTTGTCCTTATTCAGGCCAGACTTCCTCCTCTTCTTCCTCTCCTCCTCCCATGGCTGCAAACCCACCCCTTCCTCCTATGACTGCAGCTTCTCGTCCTGCTCCTCCTCAGAACCCTCCCCCACCCCTCCTTCTCCTCCTCCAGAACATCCCTCCACCCATTCCATTTCCTCCTCCCCTGTTCACATGTACACATGATATCATCAGACCCTCCCACTATCTAACCCAGAGCTCCTTTGCCTCTCCAGGAGGTGGCTGGTGCAGAGGGCATTGTGTGAATCCATGTTCCATTCTCACTCCACTATCATTCCCAGATTGAGAAACATTTAGGGTCTTTCTCTGCTGACTCCTCTACTTATATTAAGTAAATTAAATATCTTTCCCAGGTTTATATTCTTACCTGGCATGATGTTTATGCTACTCTTACTTCCACACTCACCACAGATGAACCAGCCAACATCCAAGAGGCAGCACAGGATAATGATGACCAGGTCCACCTAAGGACATAACCCTACCCACAGGAGCAAAAGCAGTTCCAGTAACCTAACTGAACTAGGACTATCAAGTGGGCCAGCAGGTAGTGGTTATTGCACTCATATGGTCCAATATATCCTAGCAGGCATGCAGGCAGTCTCCAATAAGGTAGTGAAATTTGATAAACTCAGGGAAATTACCCAGGATCCAGATGAGAATCCAGCTTTATTTCTTAACCACTTTACAGAGGCCCTTACCACATGTAGTAAATTGAACTCTGAATCTCCCTCAGTGGGTACAGTGCTATCAAATAACTTCCTTTCCCAATCAGCCCCTGATATTACAAAAAAGCTCAAATGAGCTGAGGATGGCCCTCAAACCCCTATCCAAGGTCTGGTGAAAATGACTTTCTAAGTCTACAATGCCTGAGAAGGAATTGGCTGAATTGGTCAGGTAGGTTCATTTACAGAAAAAGGTGACACTCTAATCCCAAGACTTGGTAGCTGCCCTGCAGCCTGAGACTCTAGTAAGAGCTTCAAAGGGGAACCAGTAATCCTCTCCACCAGGGGCCTGCTGCAAGTGAAGACGCTAAGGTCACTGGGCTCATCAATGCCCAAATCCATGGTCACCCACCAGGCCATGTCCCACTTGCAAACAAGCAGGACCCTGGAAGAGTGACTGCCCTATGACCAGTCCCTCCCTAATGCCTCTATGCAGGGGTGTGGCCAGCCAGGCAGTCCCTTCCTATGAGCTGTTGTGATTCATGGAAGGCTGAAGGAACCTGGACTGGAGGACTCCGTTCACCCTCACTGAGCCCAGGGTAATGCTCCAGGTAGCAAGTAAGTCTAGAACTTTCCTTGTGGACATGGGGGCTACATATTCTGTCTTGCCTGCCCACTATGGGCCTTTATTTCCTTCCCAGGTTTCAGTTATGGTAATTGATGGGAAACCCTCCTTCCCAAGCAGAACAGCTAGGTTAACCTGTGCCCTGGAGGGACATTCTTTTACACATTCTTTCCTGGTTATTCCCTCCTGTCCAGTCCCCCTCCTCGGCAGAGATGTTCTGCCACTCCTAGGAGCCACCCTACAACTTCCTCCCAGGTACACTGCTAGTGCTCACCTTTTATTACCTCTGTGCCTTACATTCTCTAGGGCCTCAACACCACCTACCCTACCATTGTCCCAGACCTGGTCAACTCCCAAGTCTGGGATACCTCCAAGCCAGTCATAGCCTCCCAGCACAAGCCAGTCCTTATTCATCTGGAGCCTCAAATCAAGTTTCCTTCACATTCCCAGTTTTCTATTTTCCATACCCACAGGAAAGGACTTAAACCCATCACAGACCAGTTGCTTATTCATGGACTCCTTATCCCTACTGACTCTCCCTGTAACACCCCCGTGTTGCCAGTACAGAAACCCTCAGGAGCCTATTGCTTGGTCCAGGATCTCTGTTTAATTAATGAGGCAGTTATTGCATCCACCCAGTGGTTCCTATCCCTTACACCCTTCTTTCCCACATTCTGCCTTCTACCAAACACTTCACAGTCCTGGATCTCAAAGATGCATTCTTTATAGTTCCCCTTCACCCTGACTCCTACTGTGATGGGCTGACAGATCTGGCTCCATGAGAATGTTATAAGCCAGACTCTAAGGGAAATGACTAAATGGACTCCATTTTGCTCTGAGACTCCATGTTATGTAGGAAATAAACTTCTCCCATGGGAACACCCCATCTCTGTGCCCATCATCAGTTACTTAGTGTGACATGTTTAACAATACAAAATGATAATTCCTATGTAAAGAAACATTGCTCTTTTGATACCTATTGCTCCTAAACTATGTATCGTGTGAATGGTGATTGTGTGAATGTTAGTAACCATTCTTTAGTTTGTACCTATGTAAGGTTCATTTTGACCCACTTCCCCCTCTGTCAATGATCTCATGATGTTAATGTGTAATTTTGAATCATAGCAACATACACTTATGATTAATGTGATTTATTGGTATAAGAACACCTACAATCCTGTGGTTGGGGCTGTTCTCCCAATAGCCATTTTTTGGGGCATTGTGTGAGACAGTCAGCCGGCCAGCTTAATAAAAACTCTCAAATTTGGACTTCTCAATGGTGATCAGTCTGTTCTTAAATTGTGCCCCATAACATTTGGAGGCCCCAGCAAGATTCTCACTGTCTGGTGGGTAACCACCACTAACCACTGACCTGGAAACTCCTGTGGAGAGAAGAGGTCACAACCTTTCTCCTAGGAGAAGGCCTCTGAGATATTTTCCTCAGCCCCAGGCTGCATGGCCTGTGGAGTCCCACCACAGGACTGAACTAAATTCTTTGAGAGTCACCTGTTTCTGCACCCCTGGAGGACCAGTAAATCTGTTTCTGGTGGATCTGCCTCTGGGGACTCTGAGGAAGGCTGGATGCAGCATTACTTCCCAAGTCCAGGACTGACAAGACGTTGCTCAGTTCCTCTGGTCCAGAATCTTGAGTGGCCACTTGTCCCTGTCTTTGGTGTTTTATCTGTTCTGTGTTTGTCCTTTTCTGTTTTTTGTTGCCCTTAAGTGTAATCATGGGTCTGTCTCCCTCACATCAGTCATGTACTCCCCTCGAGTGCATGTTAACTAATTTCCAGGAATTCTCAGAAGAGAGCCAGTGACTACGGAACTGGCTGCAATGTCTTTTCTCTCTGTAAATTCCGTGAGAGAGAATGACCAACTTTTGAGGTCAGATGGCCCCTTCTGGGGACCATCAAATTGTCGTTGGGCAGACTGAACATCTTGTTCAAGTGTTTTATAGTCAAATTTGGAAAAAAAAATCTTTAAAAATGTTTTTAACCATGTTCACTAAAGATTACATTAAAATATAAACAGCTGCCAATAGGAGCTTCCAACTATTGGACTTGGTTCACCAAAATGCCAGGCTAATATTTTGATAACTGCTATCCAAGAGACCAGGAAACCTGGTTTAGAACAAGACTCCAACCTGAGGGGGCTCTCCCAAGGAGACCAATAGAAACAGCTTTCTTGATGTCTCTTCAGGAAACTCCTTCAGGGAGGGATAGGGCATAACCTTTGTCTATATTCTCTTAATTCTTTTTCATCTCTGATGAGAGGGACCACATCAGGATGGAGGCCAAAAAGACTTTTAAAATTCTATTTTTTGAGTTCATAATTTCAATCTGGCATGACTAGGTTAATTTTTGATCAGACCTATTTTATCCAACTGTGAGGTTTCCTTAATGCTCTGTTTCATTCAGATGCCAATTTACAGGGGTTAGCTCTCAGTCTAATGGGTTTTAAGAAATAAACTATAAGGCCTTAGTCCATCTATTTATTTTATGTATACATAAACCAGTGTATTGTGATGCCTACATACATTTGATACCAAAATTGACATATGAGCACATAAATTAAAATTTTAAAAAATAGATCCAAATGCTTTTGATTTACATGATTTAAAAGGATTTTAAATTGGGTAAACAAAAATATCCCAGCAAATGTAAGCATGTTACAATGAACCTTAAAATACCATCAGTTTAGAATAAAATTTGCGTTCCTCCTGCATCACTGTTCTTGCTTAAGATTGCTTTCTCCATTTTTGTCTCTTATTTTTCTTAATTAATTATAGAACTTTTTTCCAGTTATATGAAAATTGTCATTGGTATTTTCATGTGGATTGCAGCATATGTGTATAACACTTGAGTCATATGTTCAGTTGGTCAATAATAACTTCATCTATTTAAGAACCTGGGAGCATTTTCCATCAACTAAGTTCTTCCTTAATTACTTTCTTCAGTGTTCTATAGTTTTTATTATGGAGATCGTTCACCTCCATGCTTAGATTTATAATCAAGTTTTTGTTCTTTATTTCTTTTATTTTTTTCAGGTCACTGTGAGTTAGATGCTTTTTCTGATTTTTTTCTCAGCAGATTCACTGTTGGTGTTGTAGCAAAGTAACCCATTTATTAATATTGAACTTATATAATGCTACTTTTTTAAGAATGCTTATCAACTCTAGAAGTCTTTTGATTCAGCTTTTTGTGTCTTTTAAACATAGGATCATGCCATCAGCATCTATTGGGATAATCATGTGATTCTTATCCTTAACTGTACTTATGTTGAGAATCACATTTATTGATTTGCACATGTTGAACCAATCCTCCATCTTTGGGAGGAAACCAGCTTGGTCATGGCGTACATTCCTAATGTGTGTTTCATGTGGTTTGGTGACATATAACTCAGCATTTTTACATATATATTAATCAGGGATATTTATCTGAGTTTTTCTTTCTTTGATGTATCTTTGTCTGATTTTAGTATCAGCATGATACTGGATTCATATGATGAGTTTGGCAGTGTTCCCTCTCTTTCTATTTCAAGGAATAATTTGAGGAAATGGACTTAGATCATTAAAGGTCTGGTAGAACTCAACTGAGAATCAATCTGGCCCTGGGCTCCTGTTTCTTGAAAAGCTTTCAATTTGTGCTTCAATCTCATTGCATTGGTCTAAGTTTTCTATATCCTCATGGCTCAATTTATGTAGGTCACACATGTCTAGCAATCTGTCAACATCTTCAAGATTTCATGGATTATTGGAATGTAAGTTTTCAATTTTGCTTCTAGTGATCCTTTGGGTTTCTGAAGTGTCTGTGTTAATATCGCCTCTGCTTCTCTGTCAGCATCACTTTGAGAAAACAAACATTAATTGTTATTTTCTACAGTCTTGTAAAATAAAACCAGGTACTAATAAACCTTAGAAATACAAAATGTTATGATACTGTTTTCCACTGTTCCTCTAACCAGGTATGAAATTGTTCAGGAACAGGATGAGAAATTAGATATTAAAGATAAAAAATTGCTAGTATATTTTATAGGAACAGAAAAATGGGGAGAGAAAATTGGGGAGTGGAAATACAACTAAAAAAAAGAAGGATAAAGAACAGTGAACCTAGAAAAGAATAACACAAACAAAGGTTAAAGGAAGAGAAAGATGACTTGTGTGGATCTGAGGCAGGAGTAGGTAATATATGAGGAAAAGAGGGCCTAAGAGGAGAAAGTGTAAACCTGATCTCAGAAAACAGAATAATTCCAAGTAATGCTTTAAGACATTGGAAAAAAATATAATCAGTGTATCGATAGCACAATGCCAAATTTGGAGGCAACAATGACCAAATAAAAATGAAGAGTGACATTTGAATGATGAACTTGACATTAGGCCTATTCACAGTGTTCAAAGCCAAGGTGGTGTAAACACTTATTGAGTCTTCCAGGATTGGATTTCACCAGGGTTGGGGGTCTTTAGAAGATGCCTGTCACCGTGGAGCCTCCTAGAGCTGCTGGGCAGAGGAGCTACTTCCTGGTTGCTGTGGATTCCTTACCTGTCAGTTCTTGTTGATTAGCCCAGGGGCCTGAGGCTGCATGCTGGCAGGAAGCTGTGCTGTGTCTGCTGAGGGTCTTTCCTAGGTGCACTGAACAGGGTGCAAGTCTCAGGGATGCTTATCTGACACAGTGGGATGCTGTGCCCTTACTCTCACCAGAACATGTTTTTGAAGTGGCACAGAGCCTGGTGTCTGGGTACAAGCATGAGACCTGAGATTACAGGCTCTCTGTAGGCAATCTGTGGTGCAGAAGTGGACCCCTGACAAATGTAGATTGCCAGGATACTGTCCCTATTACTGGTTTACAGAGTCAGTTGGCCTCCCTGTGTCTGAATTTCCATCACCCTATGTTGTGAATCACTGGGGCCTGCTCATCTCCACTGAATCTCCCCTTGTGTGGGGATATCTAAGTTCCCTTTTGCTGCCTAAGCCATGCACTGTACCTCCCGTCAACACTCCACTGGTAAACATTTGCCCTGTCTCTTGTCAGTAAATGCCTCTTAAGTGTCACTGTTCACATAGTAAATTTCTGAGGCAATCCACAGGAGGAAGCTGAGTCCTAAGCCTCTCAGGACAAAACAAGGCAGGTTCCAGAGTGATGATTTTCCCAGGAAGCACAGGGCAAGTTCCACCTCTCTACTTGTCCCTGCGAATCTGTTTATTTCATCAGCATTCACCACATAAAAATTATTTGTTGTGAAGTCTTTTCATTCCACACATAACCCACCTACTCGCCTGATTTAGTTTCACACCTTGAAAATCCAGCATTTACCACTTCCACAGTCACTTAATGTTGATGTTTCCCTGGAAATCAATAATACCTGAGGGGTTTACCCTATTAGAATATCCTTCATACTCAACTCAGACTTTTCCATAGAATAAGACATAGACTTTAATAGCAAAGCCTTGGCAGGGATCCAAGATGGTGGACTAGAGGATGACTGCATCTCCCATCTTTCCAGAACTCAGGATTCAAGAAGGGGAAGTATTGAGAGACTCAGACCAACATAGAGTGGAGGTGTGAGTCTCTCCCACTGGGTGAAGCTTGGCCTGGGCAGCAGGACCGGAGAGTAGGCAGGTTCTCAGAGCAGGGGAGGGCAGCAAGAGACTTCCCCAAGATTCCCTGCTCCCTCTAACAGAAAGCAGGGTCCACAGCCAGCTTCTTGGAGCAGGCCCACCTAATGAGAGCTTTTCTGCACAGAACCAACCCCAAGCCCTGAACCCAGCAGCGGGTCCCGGCCTGTAGATAGCTTCTGGGACCAAGGCAGGACACTGAGAGGCTTTCCCCAAGCAGCACGGCTACCTCCAGCAGCAGTAGGCCCTGTCTACAGCAAGCTTCTCCTACCAGGCCCACCCAGTGAGAGGATTTTCACAGAACCAGCCCCGAGCTCTGGAACAGTACAAGGCTAAGGGCAGCTTTCTTCAGAAGCATTGCATTATCAAGTTCCTCCAAGATTTCAGGCTACTGAAGGCTGAGAGGTGATACACTGGAAATCTACAGGGACACTATAAGCCAATAGAGAAAATCTACAATATATCAGACTCTCACTGATCTGACCAATATAAGAAAATAAGAAAGAAAATGTCCCAAACAAACCTAGATACTATATCAATAAAACTCAGTGACAGCACAGCAGAAGAAATGTCATAAAGGAAGATCAGAATGTTCATAATTACAACATTCAGGGAAGCAAACGAGGAGATGAAAGACCAAATGCAGGCATTGAAGGATGAGATGAAAGAGCAAATGCAGGCAAAAAATGATCACACCAATCAACAGTTAAAAGAGCAAATATGGGAAGCAAAAGATCATTTCAATAAAGAGAGATACAGAAAAAAAAAAAGGGAATCCTTCAAATGAAGGAAACAAAGAACCAAGCTAAAAACTCCATAGAAAGCATAACCAATAGGATAGAATACCTGGAAGGTGGAACCTCAGACATTGAAGACAAAACATTTAATCTGGAAAAAAATATTGACCAAACAGAGAAGATGGTAAGAAATCATGAACAGAGTCTACAAGAATTATGGGATATCATGAAGAGGCCAATCCACTTACTGGATCAGATGTGAACCTCTGTGCCAGCAATGCCAATCTGATAAATGTTCATGAAATCTCTAGATATTACCCTGTGTTCATATTAAATTTAAAGAAAGCTGACTGACCTGAGGTTCAGTTCCCCAAGTGAACAGGGGAAGGAAGAAGTTTAGGGAAACAAAAGTAGTATGGACTGAATTGGAGTAAATGATATACCATGCTTGCATGATTTTGTCTACATGAACCCCTGTATCTTGTGTAACTATAATATGCTAATTCAAATATTAAAAAAAGTGAGGAGGAAAAACTGTTCATAAGGAAGGAAAACAGATGTTACAAAATGCTGTGCATTTATTATTTAAAATAAATGAATGGAAGAAAATTCCCTACAGAGTTCCACAGCAGAAATATCCATTCATTGTCTTTGCTGAAATAAAAATATACTGAAGTCTATAATGAAATTGTTCAAAAATATTACTTTGTCCTTAACTAGGAAATGTGAATTATCAATATCTGATATAGTAGGTTAGGAGAAAATGAAGTCCTGAATGAATTCAGGCTAAAAACTTCTGTACACTGACAGCTACAATTGTGAAACTGTCAGTAATGAACCAGGATTTGTGGAGGATCTTTCTCTTTTTTTTCTTCTTTTCTTTCTTTTTTTCTTTTGTGATATTGGAGATCAATCTTAGGGCCTTGTGCTTGCTGTGGAGGACATTTCAATCCAAGAGAAATGTCAGTAGATGTTGGAGCATGTGAATTCCATGCTGAATGGAATGACATAAAAAAGAAAATGTCATGAATTTGGTGTTAATGTAGGAATACTATTAAACCAGAGGAAATACTGAAGATTCATTTGGTCCCAAGAACCACTGTCCAGTTCTCATCATTATAGTCTTACCTTCTTTTTTGTGTCCAGCATGGAGAGCAGTCTCACCAAGCTAACACAGCACATGAATTCAGAGGAGATGTGATTCCTGTCTGTACTAGGTGGATTGTAATGTAGAATTTGAAAAGAATATCTTTTATTCTGGAAACAGTCCCAGGTCTTGGTTTCTACTCATAGGAGGTGATCCTTACAGATCCTTCTTCATGTTTATTACAGCCATGAAATCATTATACACACACAGCTATCATAAAAGCTCAAAATTTATTATATGATTTTCTAAAGTAATGTGAAGGGCAGATTTGTTGCCAACTATAGTCCTTAAGCCCCTTCCATGTCAGGACTCACTTTCAAGGAGATCATTCACTATGAACGTCCTCAGTGATTATTTTATCAAATAACCCTGGGAGCCAGGAGGACATAGCATCAGGTCAGGGACATGACTTCTTTACTAAATCAGGTCATAACAAGTGACCCTTGTCTACACTGGCACTAGATATATTTCTACCCTGAATCCTTTTCCACAAGTGAGCATATCCTCAAACTTCCCTTTTACACTTTCCTCCTCTGTGACAGAAATAGATAATATGGACTGTGCTTTTTGTCTGCAAGGTTCTGGGTTCACTGTGAGGTCATGACAGCCATCATGGAAGGAGGGAAGCAGCCGCACCCTGAGATAAAGGTCCATGATCCTGTGGCCTCATTTTCTCTCAGGGAAGCAGTTGTCATTTCACCCATAGGCAATGACAGTGTAGGCCTAGGGAGTCCAGGATTTTGCTGAAAAATTTTTCCCACTTGCAAATTACTAAGGCAATTTTGATTTCTTTGTAAGTAACTTCAAAGTAAGTGTTGAAGAGTTCAGGATAAGTTGTTTGCTTTTGCATGATCCCTGGAGGCTGTCAGGGTCTCATGTGGAAGGTTCAGGAAATATTGAGTTGTGACCTATAAGTCACTTACTGAACATTTGTGTGTCTCACTGGACTCCAGGCTTGCCGGAGTTCTTGAACCCAATTCTTGCTAATTTTGCATTTCCCCTCCTTCCAAATCACTTCCCCTCTAGGGAGAGGCTGAGACCATGAACCAGATCCATTCTCTGTCCCTGTGGCATCATCTCCAGGCAGACCAGACTATGGAGAGTGCAGACCACACCCAGAGCAAATGCGTCTGTGACAAATGACACTGACATCTGATGGTGTCATCCCAACCATCCCTTGCCAATGGAGCTTGTCACTAGGAAGAAAGACTCTCTCAGAAATCCTTCACCTGGATGGGTTACATGGAATATACTCTGGGGCACCAAGTGGAGGCATCAGGAGTGGAGCCTTGTGAACATGGAACCTGCCCTCTACACTTGGAAAGACAAGGGTTTCAGTGAAGAGACCTGAGGCTTGATGTAACCCCTTTCCTCGGGTGTGTTCCAAAAGGGGTTATTCAACATTTTTCATGGAGTCTTCTAGGATCCAGTAGGGACTGCAAATGCCCATAGATGAGTTTCCAAATAATGACAGCATGTAACACCTGTGTTCTCTGGTATAGCAGCAGTGGACATGTATGACCCAGCTGGAGAAGGATGTCAGACCACCATTAACAGCAGCTGGCACAGCAAAAGTGGGCTATCCAGCATACACGCATGTATTGCAGAGGGTCAACTCCAATCTTCATACCGGCAGGGGACAATAGAATGTAATTAGATCCTGGAGTTGGTGTACTCCCTGCAGCCAGCCACAGTGACCCCACTAGGGTGATGATCTAGACCCCTGGGCTGTGATCCAGGCTATGATCAAGTGCCACATGGCAGAGAGTGGCTGTCCAAACTCTGTTGTCAATGAGTTGATTGAAAATATCCAGTGACATCTGTACCCAGGGTCTGGCCCACTAGAGACAAGACATGAATAGGCCCTACTATGAGAACAACGTGACCAGGTGTCTCCATGGCAAGCATGCTGCAGTCCTGATGTCCTGTGAGAACTAGCCAGTGCATGACTATGTGGTATGGGAGCAAAGGCTTGTCATGATATTTTGCAAGGTATAGAGGAGACACAGGAGAGCTGGACCAGTTATCAGGAAGAGAGGGACCTGCAAAAATCCCCATCCCTTGGGCAGCTTCTCCTTAGGTCCCTACTCTCCTTAATGCACCAGTTGACCATGGGCCACTCATCTTCCTGCTCTTCTGGCACTGAAGGTCCCTGAAGAAATTTGCTCACTTTTTTTTTGTAGGGAGAAACCCAGATTTCTGCTTTTTGGAATATTTCTTTCCCTATTATGTCTGTAAATCCTCAGTCTGGGTGGTAAAATCCCCATCATTGTATTTTTCTTACAAGGGTCCATGGGTCCACGTATTTTCAAAAAGCACAAAGAAATTTATCTTCCTTAAATGAACACGATGGAATGAGGAATGTCTAATCATTGCTCTCCTCCACAACCAGGGCATGAAAGTGTGCTGCCTGTTGATCGTAAGCAGCACTAACAGGCATCTCTGAGGTTAGACATACAGAAGAAGTGTTTAGGATGGACCCAAAAACCTTAGAAGTAACCATGAGCTCTGTCACTGATACCCCTTAGATACCCCTTAGAGGAATATTGGGCCTCTGTGCCAAGCAAATCCTTGTTCAGGCATTCTTAAATGTGCAGGGTCCTGCTGGTACTGCAGGTACACAGCGTGGAATAATAATGATTTCCAGATTAGCCTTTTCCCACTTTCTTATAATGAGGAATGACAAGGATGTGCATGGGGATTTGACTGTTGTGATTCAAGTACTCAATAAGAAACTGCTCTCTGGCATTTGCTGAAATCATGTAGACACTTCCTTTTGTGACATGCCAAAAATAGTGCCATAGAATGCTTTCCAGCCTGTGTTATATATTATAATTACAGTAATAACAATAAATAATTGGTATTACTTATTCTAATTGGGTATACAAGAGAGCAGAATGCATTTTCACTCATTATATACAAATGGAGCACAGCTTTTCATTTCTCTGGTTGTATCTGATGCAGCATCACACCAGTCATGCAATCATACATGTACATGGGGTAATAATGTCTGTCTCAACCCACCATCTTTCCCAGCCCACAGATAAGCTTGAGTCTTCTTAATATTTTCACTGAGCTACAGCCACTCATCTCCCTCCTCTTGGAGCACTGAGGCCTTTTGGAGGAGAAATTCAGATTCACAATAAATAAGCAACACTTCAACTGTGAATTACACTGCTATAAACTGGTGTCCCTGCACCTCTGTAGCGTGCTCATTATAAATCCTTTGACTGTAACTGAGGAGTGGGATTACTGGCTCAAATGGTCATTCCATTTCAAGTGTTTTTCACAAATCTGCTGTCCAAAGTGGTTGCACCCACTTGCAGTCCCACCAACAATGTATGACTTTATTGGCTTCTTTTTTGTTTATATTTCACAAACACCTTCTATTCCCACTTCTTAAAAATGACCTGGTTATGCCTATAAGTCATCGCTAGCCTACTCATGTTCTTGGCAATTTAATTAAGTAATTAATTATTTTAAGAAAGGAAAAAAGAGGAAATGTCAACAACAATCTTGTTCATTGTTAGTTTTCAAATCTTTAAGTGGTATCTTTTCATAGAATTCAGAAAAAAAAAACAGAATCACACAAAGCATCTGAGAAAGGTGTCTAATGACCTGAGAGAAAAGGAAGATCATTGTGTCAATATTTATATTAAATGTCATTGGATTCATTTCTATATAGTAAAATGAAAGCTAATTTGGAAATGGTGATATGGGAGTATACTAGGAAACTGAACTTATGCATACTAGCATGAAACAAGAGAGAGATGAGGATGAGTGCAAGCTGCATAAATCAGCTCTCTTATTCAGGAATGAAGTCTCACAAAGGAAAGGGATGCAGGGTGAAATGGAATCTTGGAACTCAATTTCCTGGTGGAAAGTAAGCCCCTGAACAAGGAAAGGCACTGAATGTATATAGGTGATTTTGAGGGGTCGTCTTGTGAACATATACCATTTTCCTTGGACACACCGGAATGTGAATTTTTTGGTTATGGTATGTGTACTGTGTCTGAAGAGAATTTTCTTTGCAGATTAATGCCTCTGAGAGGGACTGTTTCCTTTAAGGGTGATAAAACACCTTCTTCCTGTCTGTAGCTGATTGGCACCTGGAAAACATTTGTCTTGAGAGATGAAGTCTGTTGGTATATGGCCTCCATTTCCACTCACTTTTCCAAGGTTTCATTATCTTGGGGATTATTTATTCTCCATATTCATTAATGCACATTACCCCAGACCTGGGAGTAATCTAAACAGAACACCATCCACAGCAGAGACTTATTTACAAAATCCCTAATAAATAAAAGCACCAGCATTAGACAGATAAACCAACAAACTCTAACCTTTTTATGAAGCATCACATTAGTGATACAGGAGTTGAGAATCAATGAGAATCTGGGTCTGCTTCACTGGTGTTGAAGACTGACCACCTAAGAAACACAAAGGCAAGAGAAAAATGTTTTGTTTAAAATGTAGAACAGAGAGAGATAAAGAGAAACTCTTCCACAGAGGCAGAGGATGTGGTCCATATTGGAGGTTGGTGTCCCAGGAAGTGAAGGTGTCCTCCATTTTATGCATTTTAGATTTCCTTAGTTTGTATGCCCCCTTTGCCCCTTATTTTACCTAACTTACCAAAAGGTGGAGTGATCAAAAGTAGGAGTGACTCAAGGCCTGTAAGGAAACCAATCAGGGGTACCCACAGGAAGGGAGCAGCCCAAGAGTCATTCATTAAGAACTCTTTTTGGGGAGGAAGAGTTTCCTGGAGGCAGGCATTTCTGGCAACAGGTTGAAGAAGGAGGAAGTGTTCTGAAGCTTTACATTATCTCTCCTTTGCTTTTGAAGCAGTCCCCATCCTCCTGATCTGACTGAATCACTCATTACCTACCATGACTTCTATTGCCCCCTGGCCTCATGAGCAAATGCTGCCTCTCAACCCAACTGCAATGGATACTTATCAGAATACCTACACTGCATCTGCAAAGAAATAAGGAGCACTCATTGGCCAAGTAAATAATGATGAAATACAAATCATATTAGTGAAACCTCATTCTTTGACTTCTGCATGGTTGACCTTCAACCTGTATGCATTGTCATCTGAAGGGTTTGAGGGACACAGGGCACACAGTCTCACCATCACTTCTGATCCAAACAAAATAAATCTTAGATTTAGTAAATACTTAGAGGATCTCATGAAACAGGGCAATCTGTTAGGCTTCTGACTGTGGTTCACTACAGGAAAGGGATACAGGTTACAGTCAGCCCAGAGAAGAAACTGATAGGCAGTGTCCAGGAAAGGCTCCCAATATGGAACTTCCCCTCATCCACCCTAAGGGTCACAGATGCACTGTGTCCCCACAAAATGAGACAACACTCCTGGGTCCTGTCAGCCAGGTCAGTTTACCTAAGCCTTAGTACCCAGAGCTTCTGGAGCATGTCACATTGTTCACAGGACTGAATTAAGCCTCAGGTTGTCCTTAGAGGGGCATTTACCACAGGACTCCAAACCCAGCAAGTTTACATCAATAGAGTGTCTGGTGGTCATGCCCCAGATAAACACAGCCACTCCCTTTAGGCATCACATTCCAAAAGCATGGAGACCACTGCCCAGTAGCTGAAGGCAAAGGCCAGATCTCACTCGGCTAAGGCTAATTTTCTACTTCAGTCCAACTCCTGGTCACACTGAAGGATCTGTTATATCAAACTGAGCATGTTTACCTGGAAATCTGCATTTCATACAGCACTGACAAGACCCAGGCTGCAGTGGGATAATGTGAGTATATCCAGCACTTGGCAGAGCCAGAGAGGAGCAGAGGGAAATTTAAAGATATTCGGACTCCATCCTATGGATTTGTTACACTCATTAGCATGTGCTGGTATTAAGTTCATTACTCATTTGCCCCTCAACCTTACTTTGGGTTGAACAATACTTTGGGTTCGCTAAGTCTTCAGCACATACTCTATGTGGAAGTCAGTGTGCAGAGCCTTTTGGATCATCACTTGCTTCTCTAAAAGACAAACACCCACCAAATTATAGTGTGGGTTTCTACATATGTGTGCACTCTCATGTGCTAACAGTCAAATGCTGAAACACATGCAGGCCTTCCCATGATCTCAGAGTTACCTCACACCTTCATTCACATTTGAAATACAGACATCAATATAACACTGATAGCTCCACACACTTTCACTCATTCAGTCACAGTCCCCACTTTTTTGTCTTTTGCAGTAATTTTTTGTTCTTCATGTCTCCAAGTATGTCAATGCCAGAATATGGGTGGTCACAGTCATCCTTTATATTGTCTGCACCCCATGACACCAGGACAATATTTTGCATGCACAGTATTTAAGCAGTATTTTCACCATTGTTACATGATGTCATGGGCATGCTGGAGAGTGTGTGGTATGACTGAGTGTGACAGGGTGAGGGTGAGTGGGTGTGAAGTACAGAGGCCACAGGGTTAGGGAGATGCACAAGGCCTGGGGGCAATGTGGAAGGAGAGAAAAGGCAGCAGGCAGCTGCACAACGGCTGAAGTGTCTGGTATATCTAGACTACATTGGGCAGCTTAAGATCACGATGGGGCAGTTTTCAATGCACTGAAGGGAAGAAGACATTTTTATGTGGAGTTTTCAGGGGGTGGCAGTCATGATATTTCCCCAGAGATTCTTTGTCTCTTTGTTCTCCAGGGCTCCCTGGTGGTACTGTGTGCCTGTGTCCTCCTGCATGCCTTACCACATTCCTGGGCTCCACCTCCCTATTCCAACCTCCATTCCTTCATTGCCTCCTTATCCCCTACCAATAAGGGTCAGGCCCAACATGTGTGCTGCCCTCCATTGACCCATTCACCTTTTTCCAATTCTATAATCTATGGACATCAAGTCAACTTTTCGTAGGACAGGAAAACTGCCTGACCAGGCACCTTAGGTCATTGTTTGGAACATCTTTGGAGGATTCAAGATTGCAAGAATATGTTGAGTTGTGTTGCAAATTGGCTTAGTGTATCCGTGTGCTGCAAGGATGTGTGATCCCCCTATTGCCCCAGCACATGCCACTGTGCATGTGGTAGTGTAGCCTGAGATGACAGGAAATCGTCCATGCAGAATGTATCACCTTATCAAGACTGTATCACTTCATCGAGACAGTGCTAAATGAAACCTTGGAGGAGGACTGGAACCATTTAATGCACCATTTCTTAAATGACCATTTTCAACAGGAATGAAACTGCAAGTTTCCAGTGGCTCAAAGCATCATGTGGTATCTGTACAAACACCCAAGATATGGGCAGCTCATCCTCCTCTGCATCTGAGCACCTGTGGGGTGCGGCCAGACCCTCTATGGTTACAATAAAGCAGAGATGACAGCACACTTAGCAGAGTGTGCAGTAGAGTCAGGATCTGGGTTCATAATGAACTCAGAGGAACCTTGAGGGACACCTCTTCACACATTCAGATACATCCTACTTCCCTCATTCCTATGAGGCTTAGAAATTCTCTCAGCCTACATCTTACCTCACTTCCACTCAAACTTTCTAGTAAATATTCCCAGCCCCACAATCTCATGGTCTTTATATTAAAAAAAAAAAACATTAAAACATTCTAATCAGAGGTAATAGTGGGAATCATTGTGATGTCTTCACAGAAGCATATGGATAGTTTTCTCTTTTTAATCCCCAGTACCATCACTTCTGTCCCTGTTCCCTACCCACATCCCCTTCCTATACTCCTTTGGTCATTTATTTGTCACCTTTTTCACTATTGTGAGAAGAAAGACCTGAGAAGAACAATTAAAGGAGGAAAAGTTTATTTTGAGGCTCAGAGTTTCAGAAGACTTTGCCCATAGATGGCCAACTCCTTTCTTCAGGGTTGGAGGTGAGGAAGAACACCATGGCAGAAGTGTGAGGTGAAGGAAAGTAAGGATGTGGCCATCACGATGCAGACAGAGCCCTCCTCTCCAGGGGAAAATGTAAATCCTAAAGCAATGACCCCATGGACACACCACATCCACTACACTCTACCAGCCTTCAGTTACTACTCAGTTAATCCCTATCAGGGGATTAAATCACTGACTGGGTTGAGGCTCTCATAACAAAATAATTTCATCTCTAATCCTTCTGGAATTTTCTCACCCATGAGCTTTTGAAGGACACCTCATAACTAAACAATAGTACTTCTAACATTCCTCCACTAGTCTCCAATATCTTGTGACCACCTTACAAACAAAATACAATTAGTTAATTTCCAGGAGTCCCCCCAGTCAGTGCCTGTGTCAACATGTTGAAGTGTTGATCCTATATTTTCTCTATAGCAGTGGCAAATTTTCATACTAATTCCTTACTCTCTGATGAACTGAGTGGACTTTTGTGCAGAACAAGGAGTAGGAGTCTAGTTTTATTCTTCTACATATGGCTATCCAGTTTTCCCAGCACCACCTGTTAAAAAGATTACTTTTGTCCAACACCTCTTTCAGTGATCAGATGATTGTGTCCATGTGTATTTGTCTCTGTGTCTTCTGCTCCATTAGTCTCCATGTCTGCTGAAATGCCAATTCCATGCTGACTTGACAATGCAGTTCTGTAATATAATTTGAGATCAGGTATTGTAATCCCTAGATTTACATTGAACTGGTCTTTCACATTGTATATTTGCTGTCTTTATTTATTCCCCAGAATTTCCTTGAGCTCACTGGACATTTAAATAATCATCTTTTAATAGTCTTTCTCTGGAATTCCTTCACTTTCTTTGTTATTAGATTGTAAATTTGGGATAAATTCGGTATTCTTCTGGCAAATGTTCAGGAGTTCACCACTTGTTCAGTCATTGTGATTAAAACAACTTCCAAGGAAATGGAATTATTCAATTGACTTTTCTCCAGCTATATGAATTCCAATGACTATCTAGAGGATTCTGTGCATCATCATGAGGGCCATCAGCTGTATTCCCCTTCACCATGGCCCTGTTGGTCTCACTTCAGTAGTTGACAATCCCAATGTCCTTTGGGATTTACGATGGAAAGACAAGTGACTCTCCATAAATTTCTCGATTGGTGTTTGGAAAATGAAAAAGACTAAAAACTTGCACATTTTCAAAACATTCTGTTCATATACTTACAATCAAATTTTAAAATTTGTGTATTTCCTAGAAGCAGAGCCTAAATAAAATGGAATCACAGTTCATGAGAAGGAAGGGACTGCCAGTGGGAAAACACATGGAGATCATTGCACTGGTGTTCACCCACCACAAACTTGAACTAAAATAAAGGATAACACAAACATTTAATAGGGAAGAGAGGGTGTATAAACTCACAAAGGAGCACACCAGGACAAAGATTCTCTGGGTGGCTCTGGACTCAGGGCAGAATCTGGAAGAAACTTTGATGCTGTGAATGTGCTGAACCCATTGCTTTTGCCTGTGCAGAAGGACAATCATGGAGTCACTGTACCAGATAATGAGCACAGAAAAGAGAACCTAGGAAATACAAACTGCTGCATATAATATGTCTGTGATTTTATCATAACTTTCAGAAGAACAGCATCCATAATTTGTTTTTTTTTTGGGGGGGGTCAGATTTCTGTTACTACATTTGCTAAATATATAGAGAGGAAACATGGAATTTACCACCATGTACAGAATCCAGCAAATCAAAATAGCAAATCCAATATACTTTGGAGCTTTTCCTTTGAGATCCCTCCAAAAGGAGTTCATGGGGCTGATTGTGATGTTCTGAAAGATGCTCAAGGGGCCAATGAACACACTCCTGCCCACTTGCTGAATGTATAAAATAAGTTTGCATCCAAGGTCATTGAAGAAATGCTTCAACCTGAAACCTGTTAATATATGGGGAATACCTATAGAAAGAATGACCAAGGTGTTGGCTATGATCAGGTGGCTAAGAATCATATCTGTGAACCTAAATGTGCACTCATTGCAGAAAAGGCCTAAATATTAATAAAGCAGAGAGAAATTTCCCACAATTCCAACTGCAGTTTGTGAAAAGAACATCAGTCCCATTGCCACATCTCTGCGGTTCCTCTATTTCAGCACATTTTCCTTTGCATTACAGCACAACTCCTTCCTACGAGTAAAGTGACTCATTATATTTTTTTTTTACTGAAGTCTAGTGGTATACACCTGTAGTCACCAGTTCTTCAGGAGGCTGAGGCAGAAGTTTGGTTTGAGTCTGGGTATTAAAACCCAGCCTGGGAAATACTACAGCATCTGTCTCCAAATACAAAATATATTTTTTATACTAAGTACAACTTTTATGCATCCATTGGACTAAAAAATACAAAGCCCACCTGTGAATGAGGGGAGTTCCCAGATATTTTTCATAGAAAAATAAACTTTAAAAAGCAAGTGATGTTAACCTAAAGGAAGCAATGAACAGCGAGAGCAATGGAAAGAAAACATAATTCTCCATTTCTATAATAAACTGATATTTGATAGACAATTTGAAGAAGAGGCAGATTCTGTCCCCACTCACACCATATGGCATTTCAGTTATGAATGAATTCCTTACTCAATTTTAAAGAAAGTGAAAGTAACATTGCAAAAAAAAAAGAGTATTTATGGTCTTAGTTAAAAAATATTGAACATCATAAGCACCATAAACATACATATTTAAAATTACAAGTTAGATCATATTAATTAATAATGTGTATTCATACAGGACCACACCTATACACACTCCCAGAGCGTGTGACAGTGAGAAAAACATCTAATGGAATAACTGAAAGAATGCATGAGAGAATAAAATATGCAATGCATTGCATTGAAACCTAAAAGAGAAAAGACATTATTTAATGGGTAATCAGGGAAATATAATTAATACCTTTGTTAGGACAACTTCCTGGTATCATCATACAGCAAGAGAAGCTAAAATAAAAATGATGATAATACCAAGTTTTAAAATGCGTATGGATAAACTGAATCTCTCACACAATGTCACTGACTGTGGTAATTGGTACACACATTTTGGAAAAGTGGTGTTTTTACATGAATAGTTTAATATAAACATACATGCCAAGAATCTCACTCCTATGAATATATCCAAATTTATATTTGTATGATGAAAGACAAAATCCAGAGCTTATATACCAGTAATAGTTATAAGAATATCAATTTGACGTTTACTCAGACATATCCAATAAGAGACCATGACTTGGTGAGTCAGGCTACCTGCATCATGGAGGTAGCAGGTGGGCACCCACCCTGCCTGACTTGTGGAGCCAGGCAGTGGTCAGTAAACCCTCCCAATCACCAGGCCAAAACAGATGCCCTCACTGAGCGACCCCAGCTGACCACCACTCCCAGGCCTGTTGCCACCGTGGAGCAAGCCTGCAGACCAGCCAGCCCACCTGCCTTGCAGAGCTAGTCAGAGGCTTCTATATAGGCTGGTTCTGGCATTTTGAATTATTCCTGAGGGTGTGGCCATCATCATTGGAAGGGCGACTCCCTTCCTGATACACCTACAGGAGGCTAGAGGACCTTTAACAAGACCTAGGAGTAAAGAAGAGGAGGTATTGGGAGACTCAGGACCAACTCATAGCCACCAGGTGAGACTCTCCCAGTGGGCAGGGTACCCAGTTGGGGCAGTAGTCCTGAAATTCAGGGAACTTCTTGGAGTAGAGTGGCCCAGTGAGACTCCCCTGCTGGAGCTGACAACCCAGTCAACAGGGAGCATTGCAGAGGAGGGCCACACAGCAAGTGAAATTGACCCAGAGTGAGGGTCTGAGGCACAAGCAGTAGCTCAGGTACACAGGTAATGTAGCAGAAGTGGACTGCTCAGAGAAAGAGTCCCTTGCAGGGCCAGGCTCCTCAGCCCTGGTGGTAGGTCAGGTCCCCTGGGAACATTGAAGAGGAGGGCCACTCAGACCAGGTGGTAGTTCTGGAAGTAAGGGAATGTCTCAGAGGAGAGCTGTCCAGTGAAATTTCCCCATCGGGTGAGTCTTCCCCACTGGGCAGGGCTTTCCCACCAGGGCAGTAGAACCAGAGACACAGGACCAGATCAGACCTGCCCCAGTATGCAGTCTAGTCCCCCTTTGGCTGACCATCATTCAACAAGTGGAGGCGCCTCAGCCTACTGACAGGGAATATATGCCACCTGAAGGACAGCACCCCTAGAGGTGCAGCTTCCTAGTGGAGAACTGCATTATCAAGTTCCTCCAAGACATCATGCTACTGAAGACTAAGAGGTGAGTTATTAGAAATCTACAGAGACAATATTAGTCAATAGCAAAAATCTGCAATCACAGATTTTCAATATTAGAGGGGTAGATCCCTGAGCAATATGAGAAAACAAGGGAACAAAATGTCAAAAACAAACCTAGATGGTATAGCAATAAAACACAATGACATGATGGCAGAAGAATTGTCAAAAAGGGAGTTCAGAATGTACATAATTAAAACAATCAGGGAAGCAAATGAGGAGATGAAAGAGCAAGTGCAGGCATTGAAAGATTGCACCAACTGACAGTTAAAAGGGCAAATACAGGAAGCAAAATATCATTTCAATAAAGAGTTAGAGATATTGAAAAAACACAATAAAAAATCCTTGAAAGGATGGAAACAACAAACCAAATTAATAACTCCATAGAAAGCATAATGAATAGGATAGAACACCTGGAAGATGGAAACGTAGATATTGAAGACAAAATATTTAACCTTGAAAACAACATTGACCAAACAGAGAAGATGGTAAGAAATCATAAACAGAATCTACAAGAATTATGGTACCACATGGCCAGGTTCTCCAGCTTCTAGGAGCAGGCCCCCCTGTGAGAGTCTTTCTGAACAGAGCCAGCTCCAAGCCCTGGAACCAGTAGCAGGTTAGGGTCAGCTTTCTTTGGAAGCACTGCATTATCAAGTTCCTCCTAGACTTCAGGCTACTGAAGGCTGGGAGGTGATACACTGGAAATCTACAGGAAACTATAAGTCAATAGAGAAAATCTGCAATATCTGAGTCTCACTGATATCTGAACAATATGAGAAAATAAGGGAAGAAAATGTCCCAAACAAACCTAGATACTATAAAAATAATACCCAATGACAGCACAGCAGAAGAAATGTCAAAAAGGGAGTTCAGAATGTACATAATTAAAACAATCAGGGAAGCAAACAGGAGATGAAAGAGCAAATGCAGGCATTGAAGGAGGAGATGATAGAGCAAATGCACACATTAAGTGATCACACCAATCAACAGTTAAAAGACCAAATACGGGAAGCAAGAGATCACTTCAATAAAGTTTTAGAGGTACTGAAAAAAAGAAAACAAACAAAAATTCGTGAAATGAAGGAAACAATAAACCAAGTTAAAAACCCCAAAGAAAGCATAACAAATAGAATAGAATACCTGGAAGACACAACATCAGACATTGAAGAGAAAATATTTAATCTTGAAAACAAAGTTGACCAAACAGAGAACATGGTAGGAAATCATGAACAGAATCTACAAGAATTATGGGATATCATGAAAAGGCCAAATTTAAGAATTATTGAGATTGAGGAAGGCTTAGAGAAACAAACCAAAGGAATGAACAATCTATTCAATGAAATAATATCAGAAAATTTTCAAATCTGAAGAATGAAAAGGAAAACCAGGTACAAGAGGCTTATAGGACTCCAAATATACAAAATTACAACAGATCCCAAAACAAGGAACATTATTATGAATATACATAACATGCAAAATAAAGACAGAATTTTAAAGACCGTGAGAGAAAAGAATGAAATTACATTCAAGGGGAAACCAATAAGAATATCAACAGATTTTTCAATCCAGACCCTGAAAGCTAGAAGGATCTGGAACAACATTTACCAAGCCCAGAAAGAAACTGAGGGCAACCAAGAATCTTATACCCAGCATAACTTACTTTCAGATTTGTCAGCAAAATAAAATCCCTTCCATGATAAACAAAAGCTAAAGGAATCTACAAAAAGAAAGCTGGCATTACAGAACATTCTCAGCAAAATATTCCATGAAAAGAGATGAAAATCAACAATGTAAATCAGCAACGGGAGGAACTAGCCTGAAGGAATAGCCAAATAAAGGAGAAACCAAATCATGTCAAAAAACAAAAAATGAGTCAAATGACTGGGAATACAAATCATATCAAAATAATAACCCTGAATGTTAATGGTATGAACTCATCAATCAAAAGACATAGACACGCAGAATGGATTAAAAAGAAAAATACAACAATATGATGCCTGCAAGAGACTCATCTCATAGAAAAAGATACCTATAGACTAAAGTTGAAAGGATGGGAATAAACATACCATGCACATGGAAATAAAAAAAAGCTGGAGTATCCATCTTCATTTCAGATAATATGGACTTCAATACAAAACTAGTCAGAATGGATAAAGAAGGACATTACATACTACTTAAGGGAAGCATAAATCAGCAAGACATAACAATCATAAATATCTATGTCCCGAATATTGGCTTATTCATGTATAACAAACAAATCCTTCTCAATTCCAGAAATCAAATAGATCAGAACACAATAATACTAGGCGATTTTATCACACATATCTCACCACTGGATAGATCTTCCAAAGACAAATTGAATAAAGAAACCATATCTGAATAACACAATCAACAATTTAGATTTACCCGACATATATAAAATATACCATTCAACAAAGAACGAATACACTTTCTTCTCAGCAGCAAATGGATCCTTCTCTAAAATAGACCATATTTTAGGCCACATAGCTACTGTTGACAAATAGAAGAAGATAGAGATACTACCTTGTACTCTATCAGATCACAATGGATTGAAATTAAAAATAAATGACAGAATAAAAAACAGAAACTTCTCCAATACCTGGAGATTAAATAATACACAATTATATGATGAATGGATAACACAAGACATCAGGAAGGAAATTTAAAAAACTTAGAAGTAAATGAGAACAAAGACAAATCATATCAAAATCTCCGGAACACTACGGAAGCAGTACTTAGAGGAAGATTTATTTCATGGGGCACATTCAACAAAAGAAGTAGAAATCAACAATTAAATGACTTAACACTACAGTTCAAAGCCTTAAAAGAGAAGAGCAGACCAACAGCAAAAGTAGTAGAAGACAGGAAATAGTTAAAATCAGAGCCCAAATCAATGAAATTGAAACAAAAGAAACAGTCAGAAATATTAACAAAATAAATAGTTGGTCCTTTGAAAAAATAAACAAAATTGATAAGCCCTTAGCCACACTAACAAAGAGAAAGAGGGAGAAAATGCAAATTACTAAAATTTTGAAAGAATAAGGAAATATCACAACAGACACGAGTGAAATACAAAACATAATTAGAAGCTATTTTCAAAATCTATACTCCAACAAAACAGAAAACTTTGAAGACATCAACAAGTTTCTAGAGACATATGAATTACCTAAACTGAACGAGGAGGACATACACAACTTAAATAAATCAATTTCAAGCAATGAAATAGAAGAGGTCATCAAAATCCTACCAACAAAGAAAAGTCCGGGACCAGATGGCTTCTGAGCCAAGTTCTACAAAACCTTTAAAGATCAGCTCATTCCAATACTCCTGAAAGTATTCCATGAAATAGAAGAGGAGGGAATCTTTCCAAACTCATTCTATGAAGCCAATATCACCCTGATACCTAAACCGGACAGAGACACATCAAGGAAAGAAAATTTCAGATGCAACATCGATGGAAATATTCTCAACAAAGTTTTAGCAAATCACACACAAAAATATATAAGAAAGATAGTGCAGCATGATCAATTGAGTTTTATCCCAGGGATGCAAGGTTGCTTCAACATCCAGAAATCAATAAATGTCATTCACCATATCGACAGACTTAATGTTAAGAGTCACATGATTATTTCAATAGATGCAGAAAAAACATTCGATAAAATACAGCATCCCATCATGCTCAAAACACTAGATAAAATTTGGGTAGTGGGAACATTCCTTAACATTGTAAAGGCCATCTAGGTTAAGCCCATGGCCAATATCATCCTAAATAGTGAAAAACTAAAAGCATTCACCCTTAACTGGAACAAGGCAGGGATGCCCTCTTTCACCACTTCTATTCAACATCGTCTTTGAGACTCTAGCCAGAGCAATTAGACAAACGAAAGAAATTAAAGGGATGCGAATTGGAAAAAATGAACTCAAACTATCCCTGTTCGCTGATGACATGATTATGTATTTAGAGGAACCAGGAAATTCCACCAGAAAACTTTTAGAAATCATAAGTGAATTCAATAAAGAAGCAGGTTACAAGATCAATGCTCATAAATCCAAAGCATTTTATACATAAGTGATGAATCTTCAGAAAGAGAAATTAGGAAATGTACCCCATGCACAATAGCATGGAAAAAAATAAAATACTTGGGAATCAATCTCACAAAAGAGGTGAAAGAAATCTACAATGAGAACTAAAGAACACTAAAGAAAGAAATTAAAGAAAATCTTAGAAGATGGAAAGATCTCTCATGTTCTTGGATAGGCAGAATTAATATTGTCAAAATGGCCATACTACCAAAAGTGCTATACAGATTCAATGCAATTCCAATTAAAATCCCAATGATGTACCTTACAGAAATATAGCAAGCAATTATGAAATTCATCTGGAAGAATAAAAAACCCACAATAGCTAAAGCAATACTCAGTAGAAAGAGCTAAACAGGGGATATCACAATACCAGATCTTCAACTCTATTACAAAGCAATAGTAACAAAAACGGCATGGTATTGGCACCAAAATAGACAGGTAGATCAATGGTACAGAATAGAGGACATGGACACAAACCCAAATGAATACAATTTGTCATACTAGGCAAAGGGGCCACAAATATGCAATGGAGAAAAAATAGCATCTTCAACAAATGGTGCTGGGAAAACTGGAAATCCATATGCAACTGAATGAAATTAAACCCCTATCTCTCACCCTGCACAAAATTCAACTCACAATGGATCAAGGACCTCGGAATCAGACCCGAGACTCTGCATCTTATAGAAGAAAAAGTAGGTCCAAACCTTCAACATGTTGGCTTAGGATCAGACTTCCTTAACAGGACTCCCATAGCACAAGAAATAAAAGCAAGAATCAACAACTGGGATAGATTCAAACTAAAAAGCTTTCTCTCAGCAAAGGAAACTATCAATAATGTGAAGAGAGAGCCTACAGAGTGAGAGAATATCTTTGCCACTCATACTTCAGATAGAGCACTAAGTTCCAGAATCTATAAATAACTCAAAAATCTCTACACCAAGAATACAAATAATGCAATCAACATATGTGCTAAGGAAATGAATAGACACTACACAGAAGAAGATGTACAATCAACAGATATATGAAAAAGTGTTCAACATCTCTAGTAATAAGAGAAATGCAAATCAAAATTCCAGTAAGATTTCATCTCACCCCAATTAGAATGGTGATTATAAGCACACAAGCAACAGTAGGTGTTGGCAAGGATGTGGGGAAAAGGTACACTCATGCATTGCTGGTGGGGTTGCAAATTAGTGCAGCCACTGTGCAAAGCAGAATGGAGATTCCTGAGAAAGCTTCTAATGGAACCACCATTTGACTCAGCTATCCCACTCCTTGGCCTCTAGCCAAAGGACTTAAAATCAGCATACTACAGAGATACAGCCACATCAATGTTCATTGCTGCTTAATTCACCATAGCCAGATTGTGGAACCAACCTAGATGCCCTTCAGTTGATGAATGGATAAAGAAACTGTGGCATATATATATAATGGAATATTACTTCTCCATGAAGGAATGATAAACTTATGGCATTTGCAGACAAATGGATGAAATCGGAGATTATCATGTGATGTGATATAAGCCAATCTCAAAAAACTATAGACAAATGTTCTCACTGATAAGCGGATGAGGACATATAATGAGATGTGGGAGGGTTAGCATTACGGTTATGGTTAGGTTTATGGTTAGGGATAAGGAGGGGTAAGAATGGAGAAAGGAAGGCCTGTATAGAGGGAAAATAGGGGAGGGAGGGGTGGGGGGAAGGGAAACAATAACAGAATGAATTAGAGAACATTACCCTATGTAAATTTATGATTACACATATGGTATGCCTTGATTCCATGTACTAATAGAGAAACAACATGTATCCCATTTGTTTACAATAAAAAAAATAAATAAATACAATAAAATGCGCAGAAAAAAAAGAATTATGCTATATCATGAAAAGGCCAAATTTAAGAATTATTGGGATTGAGAAAGATTGAGAGAAACAAACCAAAGGAATGAACAATCTATTCAATGAAATAATATCAGAAAATTTCCCAAATATGAAAAATGAACTGGAAAATCAAGTACAAGAGTCTTATAGGACTCCAAATACACAACATTAAAACATACCCACATCAAGGTAGATTATAAGGAAAATATCTAACATACGAATTAAAGACAGAATTTTAAAGGCTGTGAGAAAAAGAATCAAATTATATTCAGGGGGAAACCAATATGGATATCAGCAGATTTTTCAATCGAGTTCCTAGAAGCTAGAAGTGCATGGAACAACATTTTTCAAGCCCTGAAAGAAAACAGATGCCAACCAAGAATCTTATACCAAGCAAAACTGACATTCATATTTGATGATGAAATAAAATCCTTCCATGATAAACAAAAACTAAAAAGAATTTTAAAAAGGAAAGTGGTCATTACAGAACGTTCTCAGCAAAATGTTAAATGAGGAAAGATGAAAAACAATGATGTAAATCAGCAAAGGAAGGAGCTGCCCTCAGGGAACACTGAAATAAAGGAGAAACCAAGTCGTGTCAAAAAAAAAAAAATGAGCCAAATACTGGGAATACAAATCATATCTCAAATATAACCCTGAATGCTAATATCCTAAACCCATCAATCAAAAGACTTAGACTAGCTGATTGGATTAAAAAGAAAGATCCAACAATTTGCTCCCTGCAAGTGACTCATCTCCACAGGCTAAAGGTGAAAGTATAGGAAAAAATATACCATACACAGGAACACAGCAAAAAAAAAAGCAGAGTATCCATCCTCATAGCAGATAATGTGGACTTCATGCTAAATGTAGTCAGAAAGGATAAAGAAGGACATTTCATACTGCTTAAGGGAAACATAAATCAGCAAGACATAATAATCATAAATATCTATGCCCCAAACAGTGACTATTCCATATATGTCAAACAAATCCTTCTCAATTCCAGAAATCAAATAGACCACAACACAAAAATACTACGAGATTTTAACACACATCTCTCATTACTGGACAGATCCTCCAAAGAAAAATTGAACAAAGAAACCATAGATCTCAATAACATTATCAATAATTTAGACTTAATGGACATTTTGAATATACCTTTGAACAAAGAGCGAATACACTTTCTTCTTAGTAGCACATGGATCCTTCTCTAAAATAGACCATATCTTATGCCACAAAGCTAATGTTAGCAAGTACAAGAAGATAGAGATACTACCTTGTATTTTGTCAGATCATAATGGATGGGAATTAGAAATAAACGACAGAGTAAAAATCAGAAACTACTCCAACACCTGGAGATTAAATAATATGCTACTATATGATGAATGGATAACATAACACATTAGTAAGAAAGTGAAAAATTTCATAGAGGTAAATGAGAACAAAGAAACATCATATCAAAATTTCTGGGACACTATGAAAGCAGTACTTAGAGGAAAATTTATTCCATGGACTGCATTCAATAAAAGAAGAAAAGATCAACAAATAAACAGCCTAACAATACATTTCAAAGACCTAGGAAAAAAGAACAGAGCAACACCAAAAGTAGTAGAAGACAGAAAATATTTAAAATCAGAGCTGAAATCAACAAGTGAAACAAAAGAAACAATTCAAAAAATTGACAAAATAAATAGTTGGTTCTTTGAAAAAATAAACAAAATTGATAAACCCTTAGCCACATTAATGAAGTGAAGGAGAGAGAAAACCCAAATTACTAAAATTCGGAAAGAACAAGAAAATATCACAACAGACACTATTGAAATACAAAACATAATTCGAAGGTATTTTGAAAATCTATACTAAAACAAAATAGAAAATATCGAAGGTATCAACAAGTTTCCAGAGGCATATGAATTACCTAAACTGAACCAGGAGGAAATACACAATTTAAATAGATCAATTCAAGAAATGAAATAGAAGTCATCAAAAGCCTACCAACAAAGAAAACTTCAGTACCAGATGGGTTCTCAGCCAAGTTCTACAAAACCTTTAAATAAGAGCTCATTCCAATACTTCTCAAAGTATTTCATGAAATAGAAGAGAAGGGAATCCTCCCAAACACAGTCTATAAAGCCAGTATCACCATGATACCAAAAGAAGACAGAGACACATCAAGAAAAATAATTTCAAGCCTATATACTTAATGAATATTGATGCAAATGTTTTCAGCAAAATATTAGCAAATCACATACAAAAATATATTAAAGTGACAGTGCACCACAATCCAGTGGGTTTTGTCCCAGGAATGCAAGGTTGGTTCAATATCTCAAAATCAATAAATGTAATTCACCATATCAACAGACTTAAAGTAAAAATTCACATGATTATTTCAATAGGTGCAGAAAAAGCATTATATAAAATACAGCATCCCTTCATGCTCAAAACACTAGAAAAAATAGGGACAGTGGGAACATTCCTTGACATTGTAAAGGCCATCTATGCTAACCCATGGCCAATATCATTCTAAATGGTTAAAAACTGAAAGCATTCCCCCTAGAAACTGGAATAAGGCAGGGATGCACACTTTCACCACTTCTATTCATCATCATCCTTAAAACTCTAGCCAGAGCAATTTGACAGAACAAAAAAATTAAAGGGATACAAAAAGGAAAAGAAGAACTCAAACTATCCCTATTTGCTGAAAACATGATGATATATTTAGAGCAACCAGAAAATTCCACCAGAAAACCTTTAGAATTCATAAATGAATTCATAAAGTAGCAGAATATAAAGTCAATTCTCATAAATCTACTGCATTTTTATACATAAGTTATGAATTTTCAGAAAAAGAAGTTAGGAAAACTACCCAATACACAATAGCTTAGAAAAAAATAAAATACTTGGAAATCAATTCAACAAAAGAAGTAAATGATCTCTACAATGAAAACTACAAAATATTGAATAAAGAAATTGAGGAAGACCTTAGAAGATGGAAAGATCTCCCATATTTTTGGATAGGCAGAAATTATATTGTCAAAACGGCCATACTACCAAAAGTGCTTTACAGATTCAATGAAATTCCAATTGAAATCCCACTGATGTACCTTACAAAAATAGAGCAATCAACCATGAAATTCACCTGGAAGAAAAAGAGACCCAGAAGAGCTAAAGCAATCCTTAGCAGGAAAAGTGAAGCAGGGGTCATCACAATACCCGACCTTCAAATATACTACAAAGCAATGGTAATAAAAACGGCATGGTATTGGCACCAAAATAGACAGATAGATCAATGGTACAGGCTAGAGAACACGGAAACAAACACAAATAAATTCAATTTTCTCATACTAGCAAAGGTGCCAAAAATATTCAATGGAGAAAAGATAGCCTCTTCAACAAAAGGTGCTGGGAAAACTGGAAATCCATATGCAGCAGAATAAAACTAAACCCCTATCTCTCACCCTCCACAAAAATCAACTCACAATGGATGAAGGACCTTAGAATTATACCACAGACACTGCATCTTATAGAAGAAAAAGTAGGTTCAACTCTTCAACATGTCGGCTTAGGATCAGACTTTCTTTACAGGATTACCATGGCACAAGAAATAAAAGCAAGAATCAATAACTGGGATAGATTGAAACTAAATAGATTTCTCTCAGCAAAAGAAACTATCAGCAATGCGAAGAGAGAACCTACAGAATGAGAGAATATCTTTGTCACTCATACTTCAATAGAGCACTAATTTCCAGAATCTATAAAGAACTCAAAAAACTCTACACCATGAATACAAATAACCCAATCAAAAAATGGGCTAAGGAAATGAACAGACACTTCACTGAAGAAGATCCTCAAGCAATCAACAAACATATGAAAAATTATTCAACATCTTTAGTAATAAGATAAATGCAAGTCAAAATTACCCTAAGATTCCATCTCACCCCAGTTAGAATGGGGATTATCATGAATACTAGCAACAATAGGTGTTGGCGAGGTTGTGGGGAAAAAGGTACACTCAAGCATTGCTGGTGGTGTTGCAAATTAGTGCAGCCACCCTGGAAAGCAGTGTGGAGAATCCTTAGAAAACTTGGAATAGAAACAGCATTTGACTTAGCTATCTCACTCCTTGGCCTATACCCAAAGGACTTAAAATCATCTTACTACAGAGATACAGCCACAATAATGTTCATAGCTGCTCAGTTCACAATAGCCAAATTGTGGAACCAACCTTGATGCCCTTCAATTGATGTATGTATAAAGAAACTGTGATATATATATACACACACAAAAAAAATGGAATATTACTCAGTCTTGAAAAGTAGTAAAATTATGGCATTTGCAGGCAAATGTATGAAATTTGAGAATATCATGCTAAGTCAGATAAGCCAAATCAAAAAACCAAAGGACAAATGATCTCCCACACAAGTTGATGATGACATATAATGGGGAGTGGGAGAGAGGCAAGAATGGAGGAAGGAGGGATAAGAGGGTTGGTAGGGATGGGGGGAATATAAAAATAACAACAGAATGAATCAAACATCATTACTCAAATGGTATGCTTCTACTTCATGTACAAACAGAGAAACAAGATGTATCCTAATTGCTTACAATAAAAATGAATTTTAAAAAAAAGAGATCATGACTTGAATGAAATTTACACAATGGAATCCCAGATTGCAGTGGAAACAAATATCAACAATATATTTACAAAAATCATATAGACAGAAAATGAAGCCAAATATAAAATACTTCTGCAGGAATTTATTTTGTAATGTACAAACCATGTAAGAGTCACTTCAACTCCGAAATACAAGAACAGATAAACTGCTAATTTCCAACAATTCCACATCTTCAAATAAATCAGGAGAAGTCACCTGTTAGGCTATTGACTTAGGAGAGACTGAAGGGGTCTTCTGAGAGGCTGACAGTATTCTGGTTTTTGATTTGTGTGTTGCAGAGAGAAATGTGTTTTATTGGTAAAATTCTACTGATTTGTGCACTTATGTTTTCTGCATACTTCTTTAAATAAAACAGTACATGTCACCAAAGTAGTAAACTAGGGAAAACTCATTTTTTGGATATGTTTCACCTGCTGCTTTTGTCTGCACAGGATGAAACCTAAGAGCCAATGTTCTTATTGGTTCCTTGAATATGAATCCTTGAAGAATGAGAATAGTAATACATATTTTGATGCTGATGTTCAGCAGAACAGTGTCTAAATATTGTTCTTTTAAAAAAAAATGAAGCTTTAGTCCCTCATTTTGCTACCCATTCATAGCGGGAAAATGACATATACCAGTATATACAGGCATATTTGGAGGAACATTGAGAAATCCAGACATTCTGAATCTTTATTACATGGTCTACCCACATAGTCTTCTTGGGACCTATTTAGATATTTAGATACTGAAGGGGAAGAGAGCAGAGATCCTGCAGCTGAGCTACACTCACAACTCAGTCAAGTAAAAGTGAACCTCTCTTCACACATGCACTAGCCCCACCTGAGCTCCAATGATGCTTCAACACAGAGAATAGAGAATAGAAAGACCACAGACCAAAAACAAGCATGAGATAGGAGCAACTGGAGGAGACCTGAGGTCCTTCTAGGTATCTCATCAAGCAAAAACAGAGGCCCCAAAAACACAAATGAGAACTACACATCAATGACACATGTGAAAAAAATGAAGAGAAATTCTTCTCAACATATTTGTGAGTCCAAGACCTCCAAAAACACGGGAAATAGGAAAACAAGTCTCCTTCCAAAATTTACAATCCCCCAAGAAAAGAACCATCAGAGAGAATTAAAGTCAGTTGGAGATCTAAGATGGAGGACTAGAGGGAGGCTGCGTTCCTTGTTGCTCTGTAACTCTGGTTGCAAGCAGAGAATATGTGTTTCTTGGTGAGGCAGTTTTTGCTGCATATCAATCCCCTGCTGCTTGCTCCATTTGTCTACTGTTATCACCTGCAGTCTGCCAGCATATCCACACCTTTTTTGAGTGCAGATTGCTCACTCTCAGGCACCTATCATCTGCCATTTGCCTGCCTCTTGCTTGTCCATTGCCTGTCTTACACCTATCCATCATGCACCACATGAGGTTCACCGCCTTATTGTCCAACAACAGTCACCGAACCGATTGCCGACTCTCAGTGGAGTACCAACTGCCTGCTGTTGCCTGGAAGTGCACTGTGACAGTACCTGCAGTTTGATTATACGTGGCTACTGCCATTTTGAGAAAATAGCCAGGCCCCATAGGACCCCTGGGCAGACTGACTGAGCTCTGTCTCCAGGATTCCTCAGACCAACCGATCACTCCATGCCTTCGGGGCCTTCAAATTGACTGACTGCTCCCTGTTGCCAGGACCCCACACCAAATGACTGTGCCCTATCACCCCCAGACTGACTGATTGTACCTGACCTCCAGGATCCCGCAACCATACCAAACACACACTACCTCCAGGACCCATGCCTGACCAACCACACATCGCTTGCAGAACCTCCAGCTGACCATGTCACTCGCAAAGCTGCAGCTCCCCATTTGCCAACACATTTGGAAGCCAGAATGGACATCTTGGACAATCCTAGAAGCCATAGCTCTGTTTTTTAGGTGAGCAAATCCCATCCTGAGACGCCTGCTGGAGACTTGAAGCTCATTGTCAGGTACCTCTCATGCATCAGGCTAGTGAAGTGCCCCGGCCTGCAGGACATCAACGGGTACCTGGAGGGGGGTGCTGGGATTGAAAGAGACAAGAGACACGAGAAATGGAGACAAGACAAATGCCTGATCAAGTCTCGTTTATTAGAAGAATTAACACAGTTAATATAAAGTACAGAAACCAATCAGAGTAAAGCGCGCGAAGACAAGACTAGTCTCGCACCAGAACTCCAATAAGGAAGTGTAATTGTCCAATCATGAAGCACCACGCAATCTAGTGTGATGCACCTGGTATAGTCTGACAGGTGTGTAAACAGGTAATGGCACGCCCCGCCAGCATCCAGCAGGCGCCATCTTAGCTCAGCATGAGGCATGGCAAGGGGCGTGACCATGAGTCAAAGCGCCTGACCTTGAGGCAAGGCAGGGTGCGTGACCTGCCGGCTCCAGACAGGTCCCCCTTTTTTATTTTATAGAGCTGGAGTGACAATCCCTCGGGAACTGCGCCTGTCTTAGGTTGTCCGTGCCAGAGCAGCATCCTTACCCGTCATTGGATAATGAGGCTCTTGCCCTCATTTCCTGTCTTAGGTTGGTATGCGCTCCCACGAATCTTACCCGTCATTGGCTGACCAGTTCAGCGCACAGGGGTGATGGTCTATTAGGATCTAATATTGATCAAATGTTGCACCATCACAATCCATCATCTCCAGCCGATGGTAATGAACCTGAATAGGTTTTGCCTGTATAGCCTCAATTTGAGCTTTGATGAAAGCCATAATCTTGTTGAATATCAAAGGACCTATAGATAAGACTAGCAGCAAGAAAAGGAGGGGACCTAAGAAGGGAAGGAGATAGGGAAGGAGTCCACTGAATCCGGTCCATAGTGGATTATCAGCCAGTGCTCGTCGACGTTTTTCTAGGTCTTCTTGCAGCTGTTTGATCTTGTCCTTAACGATTCCTGACTTGTTGGCATAGAAGCAGCACTTCTCAAGCCTTAGCAGGGTCCTCAAACCCTGCATGGCTGTAGGAGAGCAGTGAACAGGCAGCCATCATCCAGAGAAGCAATGTTTTGTTCATTCCTGTGGAAGGAAAAGAAAAGACTCTCAGGGATGATTTTTATCCCTGGAGGAGGTAACTTCATTAACTTGGCATACAAGGCGCTCTGGCAGCCATCTGGCTGCATCAGCTTTCTGAGAGAAGATGCAGACTGAACCTCGACCCCAGATTAAGACTGGGTCTGGACCATGCCATGAACCATCCAATGGATCTTTCCATTTTACCATGGCAAAATGTTTTTGAGATTCCGGGTGCCAGAAACGATCAGCGGCAGATTTCCCATCATCATCCATTTTTAAAAAATTGAGAATGAGTAAAGCATGATTGAGTATATTACGGGGAGAACCCTTGATTGGGTACCATTCCCCCTTTTTTATTTTATCAATAGTAGTTTTAAGAGAGAGATGTGCTCTCTCAACCATTCCTTGGCCTTGAGGATTATAAGGAATTCCGGTGACATGTTGAATTTGTAATTTTTCACAAAATTTTTGGAGGGTTTTTGCTGTATATCCAGGGCCGTTATCTGTTTTAATCTGTTTAGGTATGCCCAAGACTGAGAAACAATGTAATAGATGGGCAATTACGTGTTTCGTTACTTCTCCAGCCTGAAGTGTAGCCAATATAAATCCACTAAATGTATCGATGCAAACATGAATATATTTTAGATTACCAAACTCTAAAAAATGAGTAACATCCATTTGCCACACCATGTTAGGAACAAGGCCTTTAGGATTAACTCCTAGATGTGGAACCGGTAGATGAGTAGCACATATGGTACAGCCTTTTACTATTTGCCTTGCTTGTTCCCTAGTGATTTTATAGAGTAACCTAAGAGAGCGGGCATTTAAATGATGTAGGTTATGAGTGTCTTGAGCTTGCTTAATATTATCTGAAAAAGCTACTGCAACCATTTTGGTGGCTGTGTCAGCAATTCTGTTGCCCTTAACTAATGGCCCCGGGAGGCCAGAGTGAGCTCTGATGTGTCCAATAAACAAAGGCTCCCCTCTATTATGGATAAGTGTCTGACATTGAAGGGACAGTGATGCTGTTTTAGAAACATGTCTGATCTGAGAGACAGTTTCAAGGAGTGGCACTGAGTGTGCTAAGTAGGCACTGTCTGTGTAGATATTAAGGGGTTGATTGGGAAAGGCAGATAAAACTGCAATAAGAGCCTGTAATTCAACAAGTTGGGCAGATGTACATTTTGTCTGGAAAGTGACAGTTCTATCAAGGAAGGTGTAAGCAGCTGTTCCTGTGGATGATCCATCAGTAAAGACAACAAGAGCATTGTGTAAGGGCTCCCTTCTAATAATACGAGGGAACACAAAAGGATGTAGTTTGCAAAACTGAACCAATTTATTTGGTGGATAATGATTATCTATGTCACCTGTGAATGACGCACAAGCTATAGGCCAGGTGTCAGTATTTTGTAACAGCCAATTGACCTGAGATCGGGTGTAGGGTTGAATAATCTTATATGGCTCTATTTCAAAATATTTTCTAGAATCTTCTCTCCCCATGATAATCAGATCAGCTACTGCATCATAATAAGGCAATAGCACTTTTTTGGGTGAGGAAGGAAGATGAATCCACATAATAGGATTATCTTGCCAGAAAAGACCAGTTGGAGTGATGGAAGTATTAAATATAATGAGCGTTAAGGGACGAGAATAATCAATATTGGTAACAAATTGACCTGCAATAGCATCCTCCACCTTTTTAAGAGCAGCTAATGCATCAGGAGATATAGTCCTGGATGATTGTGGATTAGGATCTCCTTTTAATATCTCAAACAATGGTTTTAACTCCCCTGTGGTTAATTTAAGATATGGTAGAAGCCAATTTATATCACCTAGAAGCTTCTGGAAGTCATTAAGTGTATTTAAACGATCTCTCCTGATTGTTGCCTTTTGATTAATAATCCTAGGCCCATTGAGCAGGAAACCTAGGTAAGTATAAGGGTCTTGTAGCTGAACTTTTTCTGGAGAAATTTGTAGTCCTACTGTAGTCAGCTGCTGTTTAAGTTGTGTGAGACATAGTAATACCTGTTCTCCTGATTGTCCTGCTATGAGTATATCATCCATATAATGAATAATATACATTTGTTTCCAAGAATCTCTAATAGGCTGTAAGGCACGAGCAACAAATTTTTGGCATAAGGTTGGACTATTAGCCATTCCTTGTGGCAATACCTTCCACTGATATCTTCTCATAGGTTCTCTAAAATTTATTGATGGTAGACTAAAAGCAAATCTTTTTTGATCATCTACATGTAGAGGGATAGTAAAAAAACAGTCTTTGAGGTCAATAATTACCTTAAAATATCCTTGAGGGATGGCTACAGGAGATGGCAGCCCTGGTTGCAGGGCTCCCATGAGCACCATAGTGACATTGACAGCCCTTAAGTCCTGTAGTAATCTCCATTTACCAGATTTTTTCTTAATTACAAATATAGGAGTATTCCAAGGGTAATTAGTCTCTATGATATGTCCGGCTGTTAGCTGTTCCTGCACTAACATTCGAGCAGCTTCAAGTTTTTCAGAAGTTAGCGGCCATTGATCAACCCAAACTGGTTCATCTGATTTCCAAGTTATTGGATCTGCACACAGTTGGGGTGCAGGCATGTCAATGGCCGAAATCAAAAATTTCCCAAGCCTTTTCTGTCTATCTGTCCTACATTGGGAATGGGATGTAAAATACCATTTTCGGCCTTTCCTAGCCCTTTTCCTGGTGTATATCCCTGAGATAGCATTTGGGCAGCAACCGTTTCATTGGGGCTGCACATGATTACTTTCATCTGAGATAATAGGTCTCTTCCCCACAAATTAACAGGCAAATGAGGTATGATATAAGGCTTAATGAGACCTGTGTTGTTTTCTTTGTCTCTCCAAGTGAGGTATTTAGAACTCTGCTTTGGATTTGTACTTTGACCAATACCCCTAAGATTAGTCATAGTTTCTGTGGTAGGCCAAGAAGAAGGCCAATCCTCTTGTTTAATTATGGTCACATCTGCTCCTGTATCTATTAGACCTGTAAAAGACTTGCCATCTAGCCATAAGTTCAAAGAAGGTTTTTGATCAGTTATGTGTTGTACCCAATATACATTAGAGGATCCAAAACTTCCATTTCCTCTCCTAGGATTTTGAACTGGGTGTTTGGTTGGAACTAATGGTAACAGTATCAGCTGTGCTATTCTTTCTCCCTGAGTAACAGTAATAATGTTGTTATCTGTTTTAGCCATGATCTTAATTTCTCCCAAGAAATCTTGATCTACAACTCCTGGGAGTACTTGTAAACCTTTCATGGTAGAACTACTTCTTCCTAAAATTAAGCCAAAATAACCTGAGGGCAATGGGCCAAAAATTCCAGTATTCAAGGCTTGAGGGCCCATGTCAGGAGTTAATACGACATGGGAGGTTGAACTGAGGTCCAATCCTGCACTCCCTGGGGTTGCTCTACTGAGGTCTGAAATGGATTGTTGTTGCTGCTGTTGGCTGGAATGAAACTGATTGCCCCATATGCTTGTTTCGGGGCCTGAGGCGGGCCCCTCCTTCCGTTTCCCTGATGTGGCGGAAGGGGATTTCCCTGATTGTCTCTTTTGGACTTGCATTCATTAGACCAATGTTTTCCTCTCTTGCACCTAGGGCAGAGACCAGGTATTTTGTCCTCAAGAGTTTTTTGTAAATCTGATCTGCAGTCTTTGGCAAAGTATCCACCCTTGCCACATTTAAAACAGGCCCTTTTGTTTTTGTCTTTATTATTAAGAAAATCCCTCACTGTTTGTCCACTAAAAGCAGCTGCCATTGTTAAGCCCTGTTGATAAGAAGGTCCTATATCTGAGCACAGATGAATATATCCTGTTAAATCTGTCTTCTTTCTGTATGGTCTTATAGCGGCTTGGCATGCAGGATTGGCATTTTCATAAGCAAGTTGCTTGACATAGTCAAGACCTGCATCAGAACTGCCAAAAATACGACCAGCCATTGTTATAAGTCTGTGAGCAAAGTCAGCAAAGGGCTCATCAGGGCCTTGTTTGACTCCTGCAAGAGACATGCTGATGTCTCCCTTAACAGGCAATTTTCTCCAGGCCTTAGTGGCTGCCGCCTGTATCTGAGCATACGCTCCAGGGTCATACTGCATCTGATTGTCTGTGGTTTCATAATCTCCTACTCCAGTGAGCATATCAAAAGTCCACCCATTTCCTGCTTGTTGATTTCTTTTAGCTGTCTCTTTGCAATTTTCAAAATATTCAGACTTCCAAAGCAAGAAGTCACCTCCAGTCAGGGTGGCTCTAACTAAAGTATTCCAATCCTGTGGTGTTAACCAATTTTCTGCTATGGAGTCTAAAATAGCAAGGGTGTATGGCGCTGTAGCTCCATACTGAAAAACAGCAGTTTTTAATTCTTTTATGATAGTAAAATCAAAGCCAGTGTGGTGCCTCCAGGGTTGTCCCTGGTTATCCCTTGTCTCAGTAACAGGGAAAGCACTTAGCGGAGGGGGTTTTAAATCCCTGTTGATTAAGGGAACTCCTCCTCTTGGACACTGTTGTCCAGATAGAATTTGAGGGCGAATATCCCTTTTAAATCCATCAGGACTGGGCACTGATTCATTGCCTGTCTTTAATTTTTGTAACCTGGTAATCAGAGCTTGGTATTGTTCCTCTAGATTTATTTGTTCCTCCAAATGTTTAATTTTCTCTTTAAGGTCTTCCTTTGGATCTATCACTGCCATTGCCATAGGAGCAGAGTGTGTGCGATAGGGAGGTGGATTTGAGAAAACGGACTGTCCTTGTTTAAGCAGGCAGTCAGGATTAGGATATTTTGAGGCTTCCTCATTTATGAGGTCCAAATCAACTTCCTCATCATCTATTTTATTCTCGTTTGAAAGGTCTTTAAAACGAGTCAATGAAGGATAAATTTTAGGTGGAGCTTTGTTCTGATGTTGAGTTTTTTTTTTAACGTCTGTGCTACCTGCATCTGGAAAAGGACTTGTAACTTCCTCATCTTCACTCTCAAGGGAAATAAGATCTACCTCTCCCTTTTCCTCGGAGGGCTCTCCCTGAAGATCCTGTTTTGATGCTGCTTTTAAAATGTCCTCTGTCTGAGTAACTGCTGCTGCTATATCAGAATTATTTGTTGTATGTTCTAAAAGTTCCTTTATGAGATTCCAGTAAGCAAAAGCTGTAATAGGAACTTTATCTGGGCCAAACGTTCTGTGAAAATCTCCCAAAGCATCTCCCACCCTATTCCAACTTCTTATATTAATGCTTCCTTCTTGTGAGAATCACGGACAGGTGTCCTTAATAAGGTCAAAAAACTTAAAAAGATCATTACTCTTAACCTTTACTCCCCGTGTCTTTAAAGCTTCTTTTAATTGCTTAACAAAAACTTTATGCTTACTTAATTCTTGTCCCATAGTTAGGCGCTACTGTACCTTTAAGAACGGCGAGGCAGGCTCCCGCAGCGATCTTTGTCGAACTGACTTTCACTTTCACTATTTTTTTTCTTCGGTGGAACACTTACAAGCCTCTTCCCTCGCGAATTCCCCCGTATCCGAAGCCACACCATTGGGCGCCACTTGCCCCGGCCTGCAGGACATCAACGGGTACCTGGAGGGGGGTGCTGGGATTGAAAGAGACAAGAGACACGAGAAATGGAGATAAGACAAATGCCTGATCAAGTCTCGTTTATTAGAAGAATTAACACAGTTAATATAAAGTACAGAAACCAATCAGAGTAAAGCGCGCGAAGACAAGACTAGTCTCGCACCAGAACTCCAATAAGGAAGTGTAATTGTCCAATCATGAAGCACCACGCAATCTAGTGTGATGCACCTGGTATAGTCTGACAGGTGTGTAAACAGGTAATGGCACGCCCCGCCAGCATCCAGCAGGCGCCATCTTAGCTCAGCATGAGGCACGGCAGGGGGCGTGACCATGAGTCAAAGCGCCTGACCTTGAGGCAAGGCAGGGCGTGTGACCTGCCGGCTCCAGACAGTGAAGACCAGAAAGTTTGAATACTATACTTCTGATATACTGTAGATTTTCTATTTTCTTCTTTTGGAACAATTTTAAGTTTTTATTTCTTTACTTTTTTTGCTGTCTTTTCCTTTTGTTTACCTGTTCCCTTAGAGTCTCTTTCTCCCTTTTTGCATGCAAACAACCAATTTCTTTTGATTATGCTCTTACCCTTTCTATTATCTAGAATTTCTGTATATTCTTTTCATATCCCACTAACAGCTACATCCTACATCCCTCTGCATCCTCCTTGTCCTCCATTAGAAACTGCAGACCTTATTGCAAATCTGTTTGTTATACTGAAGATAATATTTGAACTCATTCTGATTATTATGACAATTTTGTTATTGTCCTCATAGGGGCTATTTGATCTAGGACTACATAGTGTCTGAACTGGGCACTGCTAATGTTGATCTTCCCATAAAGAAAAGGTTTTGGAAACTCATAGGGCCACTATAAGCCTATAGGTGGAAATTTGCAATACCCCAGATCTGCACTGCTAGAGGGAAAGATACGTGAACAATATGAGAAAACAAGGGAAGAAAATGATCCAAACAAATCTAGATTGTATATTAATAGAATCAAATGACAGCATGGTAGAAGAAATGTCACAAAATGACTTTAGATTATACATAATTAAAATGATTCGTGAAGCAAAGGATGAAATACGAGAGCAAATGCAGGCAATGAATGATAATACCAATAAGCAGTTTGAAGAGCAACTGCAGGAAGCAAAAGATCATTTCAACAAAGAGATAGAGATTCTCAAAAAAAAAAAAAAACACAAATGGAAATCCTTGAAATGAAGGAAACAATAATCCAAATAAAAAATTCAATGGAAAGTGTCACCAAAAGTCTAGACCACTTGGAAGACAGAACCTCGGACAATGAAGACAAAATATTTAATCTTGATTGTAAAGTTGCCCAAACAGAGAAGATGATAAGAAATCATGAACAGAATCTCCAAGAAATAAGGGACATTATGAAAAGACCAAATTTAAGAATTATTGGAATTGAGGAAGGCACAGAGATACAAACCAAAGGAATGAACAACTGATTCAATGAAATAATATCAGAAAATTTCCCAAACCTGAAGAATGAAATGGAAAATCAAATGCAAGAGGCTTACAGAACACCAAGTGCACAAAATCCCAACAGATCCACACCAAGGCACATTATAATAAAAATGCCTAACATTCAAAATAAAGATAGGATTTTGAAGGCTGTGAGAGAAAAGCATCAGATTACACAATGGGGGAAACCAATACAGATACAGCACACTTCTCAACCCAGACCCGAAAAGCTAGAAGTGCCTGGAATAACATATTTCAAGCTCCGAAAGAACATGTTTGCCAACCAAGAATCCTATATCCAGCAAAACTAACCTGCAGATTTGAAAGTGAAATAAAATCCTTCCATGATAAATAAAATATAAAACAATTTACATATAGAAGCCTGCACTACAGAATGTTCTCATGAAAATATTCCAAGAGGAGGAAATGAAAAACAACAATTTAGGTCATCAAAGGGAGGAACTACCTTAGAGAGAAACCACTCAAAGAAGAAACCAAGTAAAGTTAAAAACCAAAAATAAGCCCAAATGACTGAGAAATACAAATCATATCTCAATAATAACCCTGAACACTAATGTCCTATACTCACCAGTGAAAAGACATAAACTGGTGGAATGGATTTAAAAGAAAGACCCAACAATATGCTTCCTGCAAGAGACTCATCTCATCGAAAAAGACATCCACAGACTAAAGGCGAAAGGAAGGGAAAAATCCTACCATGCACATGGACTCAGTAAAAAAGTGGGGGTTTCCATTCTTATATCAGATAAAGTGGACTTCACGCCAAAGTTAGTCAGAAGGGATAAAGAAGGACATTTCATACTGCTTAAGGGAACCTTAAATCAGGAAGACATAAGGATAGTAAATATTTATGCCCCAAACAATGGTGCATCCCTGTACACTGAACAAAACCTTCTCAAATTGAGGAAACAAAGAGACCACAATACAGTAATTCTGGATGACTCTAACACACTACTGTCACCAGTAGACAGATATTCCAAACAAAAACAAAACAAAGAATCCATAGAACACAATAACATAATCAATAACCTACATTTAATAGTCCTATACATTATATTGCATCCATCAACAAGCAGCACATGGAACCTTCTCAAAAATAGGCCATATGTTATGCCACAAAGCAGTCCTTAGGAAAGGCAAAAAAATAGAGATACTGCCTTGTGTTCTATCAGATCATAATGGGCTGAGAATAGAAATCAATGACAAAATAAAAAAGGGAAATTATTCCAATACCTGGAGACTGAATACTATGCTATTGAATGAAACATGGATAACAAAATACATCAGGGAAGAGATTAAAAAAAGAAAACTCTTAGAGATCAATGAGAATGATGATACAACATATCAAAATCTCTGGGGCACTATGAAAAGGGTACAAAGACAAAAATTCATTGCATGGAGCGCATTCCAGAAAAGAATGAAAAGTCAACAACTAAATGACCTAACATTACAGCTCAAAACCCTAGAAAAAGAAGAATCAAACAACAGTAAAAGTAGTAGAAGACAGGAAATAATTAAAATCGGAGCTGAAATCAATGAAATTGAAACAAAAGAAACAATTCAAAAAATTGACAAAACAAAAAGTTGGTTCTTTGAGAAAGTAAACAAAATAGACACACCCTTAGCCACACTAACAAAGGGAAAGAGAGAGAAAACACAAATTACTAAATTTCATGATGAAAAACAAAATATCATGACAGACACCACTGAGATACATAACATAATGAGAAGCTACTTCCAAAATCTGTATTCCAACAAAACAGAAACTACCAAAGACATTGAGAAAGTTCTAGAGACTTATGCTCCTCCCAAACTGATCCAGGAGGACATACACAATTTAAACAGATCAGTATCAAGCAATGAAACAGAAGAAGCCATTAAATACCTACCATCCAAGAAAAGGCCAGATGGATTCTCAGCTGAGTTCTATAAGACCTTCAAAGAAGAACTCATTCCAATACTTCTCAAAATATTCCATGAAATAGAAAATGAGGAGACCCTACCAAACCCATTCTATGAAGCTAATATCACCCTCATACCCAAACCAGGAAAAGACACATCAAGGAAAGAAAATTTCAGACCAATATCCTTGATGAATACAGATGCAAAGATCTTTAACAAAATATTGGTAAACTGTATCCAAAAACATATTAAGAAAATTGTGCATCATGTTCAAGTGGGGTTCATCCCTGGAATGCAAGGATGGTTTAACATCCGTAAGTCAGTAAACATAATCCATCATGTCAATAGACTTAAGGATAAGAATAATATGGTTATTTCAATTGATGCAGAAAAAGCATTCAACAAAATGCAACACCGCTTCATGCTCAAAACACTAGAAAAAATATGCATAGTAGGAACTTATCTGAACATTGTGAAGGCTATTTATGCTAAGCCCATGGCCAACATAATTCTTAATGGAGAAAAACTGAAACCATTCCCTTTAAAAACAGGAACAAGACAAGGATGTCCTCTTTCACCACTTCTATTCAACATTGTCCTCGAAACTCTAGCCAGAGCAATTAGACAGACTAAAGAAATTAAAGAGATATGAATAGAAAAAGAGGAACTTAAGCTGTCACTATTTACTGATGACATGATTCTATATTTAGAGGATCCAAAAAACTCCTCCGGAAAACTTCTAGACCTCATCAATGAATTCAGCAAAATAGCAGGCTATAAAATCAACACGCATAAATCTAAATGCTTTTATATAGAAGCAATGAAACATTTGAAAGGGAAATGAGGAAAACAACTTCATTTGCATTAGCCTCAAAAAAGATAAAATACTTGGGAATAAATCTAATCAAAGAGGTAAATAATCACTACAATGAAAACTACAAAACACTGAAGAAAGAAATTGAGGAAGACCTTAGAAGATGGAAAGATTTCCCATGTTCTTGGATAGGAAGAATTAATATTGTCAAAATGGCCATACTACCAAAAGTGCTTTACAGATTCAATAAAATTCCAATTAAAATCCCAATGATGTACCTTACAAAAATAGAGAAATCAATTATAAAATTCATCTGGAAGAAGAAGAGATCCAGAAGAGCTAAAGCATTCCTTAGCAGGAAGAGTGAAGCAGGGGCCATCGCAATACCCGACCATCAAATATACTACAAAGCAATTGTAACAAAAACAGCATGGTATTGGCACCAAAATAGACAGGTAGATCAATGGTACAGACTAGAGAACATGGAAACAAATGTAAATAAATTCAATTTTCTCATACTAGCAAAGGTGCCAAAAATATTCAATGGAGAAAAGATAGCCTCTTCAACAAAAGGTGCTGGGAAAACTGGAAATCCATATGCAGCAGAATGAAACTAAACCCCTATCTCTCACCCTAAACAAAACTCACCTCAACATGGATCAAGGACCTCAGAATCATACCAGAGACCCTTCATTTTACAGAAAAAAATAGTAGGTTCAAATCTTCAACATGTCAGCTTAGGATCAGACTTTCTTTACAGGATTACCATGGCACAAGAAATAAAAGCAAGAATCAATAACTGGTATAGATTCAAACTAAATAGATTTCTCTCAGCAAAGTAAACTATCAGCAATGCTAAGAGAGAACCTACAGGGTGGGAGAAAATCTTTGCCCTTCATACTTCAGATAGAGCCCTAATTTCCAGAATATTTATAGAACTCAAAAAACTGTACACCAAGAATACAAATAACCCAAACAACAAATGGACTAAGGAAATGAACAGACACTTCACTGAAGAATATCTATAAGCAATCAACAGATAAATGAAAAAAACATTCAACATCTTTAGTAATAAGAGAAATGCAAATCAAATCTACCCTAAGATTCCATCTCACCACAGTTAGCATGGTGATTATCAAAAATACTATCAACAATAGGTGTTGACGAGGTTGTGGGGGAAAAGGGGAAAAAGGTACACTCAAGCATTGCTGGTGTTGTTGCAAATTAGTGCAGCCACTCTGGAAAGCAGTGTGGATATTCCTTAGAAAACTTAGAATAGAACCACCATTTAACCCATTTATCCCACTCCTCGGCCTATACACAAAGAACATTAAATCAGCTATCTACAAAGATACAGCCACAATAATGTTCATAGCTGCTCAGTTCACAATAGCCAAATTTTATAACCAACCTCTATTCCCTTTATGGATAAGGAAACTGTGAGATGGAATTTTACTCAGTCATAAAAAGTAATAAAATTATGGCTTTTGCAGGCAAATGGATGAAATTTGAGAATATCATGCTAAGTCAGATAAGCCAATCTGAAAAAACAAAAGGACAAATGATCTCGCAAACAAGTGGATGATGACTCATAGTGGGTGGTGGAAGGGGGCAAAGAATGGAGGAAGGAGGGACTGTGTAGAGGGAAAGAGGGGTGAGAGGAGTGGGGGGAAAAGGAAAATGTAACATAGTGAATCAAACACCATTACCCTATGTAAATGTATGATTACACAAATGGTATGCTTTTACTTCATGTACAAACAGAAACAACATATATCACATTTGTTTACAATAAAAATTAATTAAAAAAACAACCAACAGATGTGGGAGTGGATAAACTCAGAGAAAAAATATGAAATACTCTGAATATTAATATGTTCAATGAACTAAAATAAGATCTAAGGAATGAATGAAGAGAACAAATACTGGAGATCAAAGCCCATTTCAATAAGAAATAGAGAAAATGAGAAGAAAGCAACTGGATATCTTGTAAATTGAATACATAATGAATCAGATTATAAATTAACTTCGAAGTATGACAAGAAATTTTAGTGCAGAGAGAACAGGACTTTAGTCGTTGAAGGCAGAACTTCAGATCTTGAGGGCAGGTATTTGAACCTGAAGATTCAGTGTTGAATAAAGCAAAATACAAACCAACAAAACATGATTAGAATATTTAAGAATCAGGGAAAACATCAAAAGATGAAACCTGAGAATCACTGAGAGAAGACATGGAGATACAGACTAAACCATCAAGAACCTCTTCAGAAAGATAATAGTAGAAAAATGTTCTGACGTAAGAAATGAAATGAACATCTGAAGGTAGCAGAATGTAGAACCACAGACAGGAAATACCTCAAAAGAACCTCTTTGGAAGGGTTTAACAATGCTCAGCCCTTGTGCACATGCTGTCTCTCTCTCTCTCTCTCTCTCTCTCTCTCTCTCTCTCTCTCTCTCTCTCTCTCTCATTGCAAAGTTAAGGAAGAAATGGAAATAGAGGCAGGGATAGATAGTGACTATCTTTTCTCACTGACTCTTCTGACCACCTCAGTGGAAATGATTCTTTAATTTGTCAATAACAATCTATTTTTTTCTTTTTATTTTCTCCTTTTTTGCATGTGTGTGTGTGTGTGTTTGCTTGTTGATTTTTTCAAGGATAGATATACATGAAAATATTTCTTTTTTCTCATTTTTAGCTTTTAAAATATGTTTGGTATATATATTTTTTTGCCTTGTTGTCTCAGGGTTAGGGTTTTTCTTATTATTTTAATTTTGTTTTGTGTTGTTTTCATTTGTCTGTTTTTCTCATTTCTTTTTATTTTCTTTGCTGACAGCCAAATTCTGCCAAATTGTTGTTCTCTCTTTGACTCTCCATTTACCTTGTTACTTCTAGTTTTTCACTTGTTTATAAGCATCATGCCACTTCTATTCTGCATTCCCTCCATTCAACTCTTTGAATTATAAACTATTTTCTTCCATCTTATTTCATATTCTTTCATCTTCATTAACTGTATTCTTACCATTTTAAGCACTAACTGGTCTATATAAATCCTGACCCCACCATGAATGCTGTAGCAATTATAACTGATGTTTCTGTAACTGACACCTGTTTCCTTTAAAGCCAGATACAGTTCATGTTTACTTATTGTTTTTACTGACAGCAGTCATTGACCCTACCACATTTTTATGCAATTGACACTGTAGATGTCATAATAGGAACCAAGTATTTAGTTAAAACCTAAATAGTGTTTGCATAAATTGTGGCTTACAGTTTGTTTCCCCCTATTCCAAGGGTATTGCAGCCTATAGGGACACTACAAGTTTACAGCAAAGAAACTCTGCTGTCAAGCTTAACTCGGGCAAAAGACAGCACACCTTGTTCAACCCCCAAATAAATCACTCAATCTTCAGCTATACCTTGATAAAAAGATTAGAAGAGACAAAAAAAACCATCCTAATGATCTGGTCCCATGTAGAAACAGCTAGGGGTGGGACACAAGTTCCATCTATAGTCATCCATTGCTATAGTAGAAACAGAGAAAAATAACACAGATTGAGGATACCATAGAATAGATATGAGAGGGTCTCAATACATATCACTCAAGGACACTTTTTTCTAAAATAGACCATATAATAAGTCATGATATAAGTCTTAGCAAATAAAAAATATTCATGCTATCTTTTGAATCCTATCTGATCAGAATTAAATAAAACTGGAATTTAGTAGCATGATACATACAAATCATACAAGTACATGGATATGGAAAAATATATGTTTATGTGATGACTGGATCATAGAATAAATGAGAGAAGAAATCAAGAATTTTTAGAAAGAAATGATAACAGAGATACAATATGTCAAAATTCCTAGAACAATATGAAGGCACTTCTGAAAGGAAAGTTCATAGCATCAAATGCCTACACTATAAAATACCATAAAAACCAAATTAGTAATGTCATACTAAACATCCAAGTCCTACAAAAGAAGGAAAAATCTGACATGAAATAAGTAGAATAAACAAAATGATTAAGATCAGGGCCAAGGTTAATAAAATTGAGAATTGAAAAAATCAATACAATGGTACATGGAACAAAGAGATAATTATTTGAAAAGGTAAACAACATATATAAACCTTTATCCATCTACCAAAGATACAGAAAACTGAAACCAATAAAATTAGAGATGAAAATGGAAATAATACCTCACCATAGATACTTCTGGAATTGAGGATAATTAGAAACTACTTTGAGCACTTATCCTTTATCATTCTCACACACACAGTAGGGATTTAACACAGAGTCTCTTCATCACTGAGGTGCAGCTCCAGCCATTCCCAGCCCTTTTTGATTTCTATTTTGTGGCAATCTCACTAAGTCACTTAGGGCCTTATGCTATGTTGCTTGGACTGACTTGAACTTGACATTTTTCTGACTCAGTATCTGCATCATTGGGATCACAGGTATGCACCACAGCACCCAGCTATTATACTCTATTAAGTTAAAAGAATCTCAAAAACCTTGACAAATTTCTAGACATATATGACCTATTCAAATTGAACCAGGAAGACAGAAAACTTAAACATACCACTAAAAAATAAGAAAAATGAATCAACTATTAAAGCTTTGCCAATGACAAAAAGTCCAAGAGCAGATAGATTCTCAGCTATGTTGTATAATACCTTTAAAGAAAATCTAATATTAAACTTCCTCAAATTATTCCAAGAAGTATAAAGGAAGGGAACTTTACATTCTATGAAAGCTTTATCATGCAGATAGCAAAACCATACAAAGAAACAACAAGGAAAGAAATAGGCCAATATCCTCGATGAACATGACTGTAAAAATACTTAATAAAATATTACCAAATTTCCTTCAAAAACCCATGAAGATATTATATCATGCATAAGTGGATTTTGTCAGAGACCCAAAGTTGGTTCACCATATGCAAATAAATAAATGTCATTCCCAACTTAAAAGTAAATTATGGACAACAACCACATGATCACCTCAATATGAGGAGAAAAAAACCTTTGATAAAATCTATCATCCATTCAATTTAAAAGCACTGGAGAAACTGTGGTGAGAAACAACTTATCTTAATATCATGAAAGCTCTATGTGACAGAGTAAAATCCAATATAATCCGAAGGGAGGAAAAAATGAATGCATTTCCTCTATGTCTGGAACAAGACAAGAATGTCCAATATCCCTACTCTCATTCAATAAATTTCTTGAAACTCTGGCCAAAGAAATCAAGAAACAAGGGGGAAAATAAAGACCCTCAAATAGAAAAACTAGAAGTCAAATGATTGGTTTAAAGATAACATAATTATAGATAACACCCCAAAAATCCAGCTGAGTATTTCCACAGCTGATAAATTCAGCAAAGAAGGGGAATACAAAAACAATGTTCAGAAATCATTAACTTTCTTATATTCCAACACATTAAATCTTCAGAAAAAGAATTCAGGAAAACAATGTTGTTCACAATAACCTCAAGAAAAAGTTGAAGAATAAGTTTAGGAATAAATTTAACCGAAGGGTTGAAAGATCTGTATAACTGAAACTACAGATCCCTGAAGAAAGAAATTGAAAAAGACCTTAAGAGACTGAAAGACTTCACCTATTCTAGAATATGGAGAATTAACTTTGTCAAAATGGCTATGTTTCTAAAAGTATTATCCAGATTCCTTGCAATCCCCATCACAATATCAAATGACTTTCTTCACAGAACTAGAAAAACAGTTCTAAAAATGCATTTGGAAGAATAAAAGACCAAGAATTACCAAAGCAATTCTGTGCAAGAAGAGTAATACTAGAAAAATCACAATACTGTACCTAAAATTATTCTGCAAAGCTCTAGTAAGAAAAGAGCAGGGTACTGGCATCAAGAAGACATGAAAAACAATGAAATAGAAGACACAGAGAAAAAACACACAGTTACAGCAAACTGATACTTGAAAAAAGTGCCAAAAACATATGTTGGAGAAGATAGCCTTTTGACACTTGGCACTGGGAACACTGGACAAATATATGTAGAAGAATGAAATGAGGTATTTATCCCTCAACATGCTATGATTTGGATGTGAGGTATCCCACAAAAGCTCATGTGTGAGACAATGCAAGAAATTTTGGAGGAGAAATGTTGAGTTATACCTTAACCTATCAGTGAATTATTTCCCTGAAATAAGTGCTAGGGAGTGACTATAAGAGGTGGGAATTGGGGCATGGCTTTGGGGTATATATTTGTATCTGGTGAGTGGAGTTGCTCTCTACTTTCTGTTGATGTGAGCCTCTTCCCTCCTACACTCTTCCACCAAGTTGTTCTGCCTCACCTCAAGCCCAGAGGTTGGAGCTTGCCTTCCTTGGACTAAGACTGAACCCATGATCCAGAAATAAAACTTTTCCTCCTCTACAAATGTGCTGGTTGGATCTTTTACTCACAGCAGGGAAAAACCTGAAGCACAACCTGGATAAATAAAAATCAAAGTGGGTCGAAGACTTAAGTATTAGAGTAAAAATGTTGCAACTGCTAGAAGACATAGGATCAACACTGCAAGATATTGGTGTAGACACCAATTTTCTTAAAATCATTAACACTCAAAAAAAGTAAAACCAATAATCAGAAAGACAGATGGCATAAAATTAGAAAACTTCTTAACATTAGGGAAGAACAGTAAGATCATGAAGAGAGATACTGCAGAATGGGGAAGAATTTTAGATAACTATTCTTCTGACAGTTAATATTCAGAATATATAAAAAATTCAAAATACTTAACAAAAAATCAGAATTGACACACACACACACACACACACACACACGCACACACACACACACACACACCAAATAATCCCTAGGTGCAGTGATGCAAGCTTGTTATCCCTGCAGTTCAGAGGCTGAATCATGAGTCTTGCAAGTTCAATGTAAGAATTAACAATTTAGTGAGGCCCTAAGCAAATGAGAGAGACCTCATTCAAAATAAAAAATAAAAGCCTGAGGGCGTGTCTCAGACATTTAAGAGCCTTTGGGTTCAATTCTTTGTAAAACAACAAAAACAACAGCAGCAGTAACAAATACCCACCCAAATAATACAATTAATAAATGAGTTAGTGAACTGAACAGTCATTTCCCAAAAGAAGAAACACAAGTGGAACACACATGTGTGGAAAAATGTAAAACAACCTGGAAATCAGAGAGGTACAAGTTAAAAGGATGCTAATATTCCATCTCACTCAAGTTAGAAGGGCAATCATCGAGAATGCAAAAATAAATGCTGGCAAGACTGTGGGAAGAAGGTACATTCATTGGTAGAGTGAATGTTAATTAATACAAACACTTTGGAAAGCAGTTTTGAGATTTCTCAAAATATTAGAAATGGAAACACAATATGACCAGCTATCACAATCCTTGGTATTTATTTAAAAGAACAAAATTTTCATAGTAGACTGATGAAGCTATATCAATATTTAGTGTAGTGCTCTTCATGATAGCCAATGTATGTAACAGATAGGTTTCATCAAGAGATAAATGGATTAAGAAAATATAGTATACACAATGGAGTTTTACTCAGTCACAATAAAAGAATGGAATTTTGTCATTTGCAAGTAACATGGAACTGGAGAGCATCATGCTAAGTGAAATAAGCAGACTCACAAACCTCAAAGGGTGAATGGTTTGTCTCATATGTGGAAGCTAGTGAAAATTAAGGGAAAATGGGGAAGGATCTTATAAGGAAAGGCAGGGGGAGAAAGAGAAGCAGATTATGGAGAAGTACAAGGGAAATAAAGGGTGAAAATGTGGGATAAATTTTAAGTGTTAAGCCATGTCCCCTGTGTACATAGGCACAATGAATTCCACTTTGATGCATATCTATAAGGTATCAATTAAAACTGATAGATAGAATGTAAGCTAGTAAAGTTGGGAAAGGGGAAAAGTGAGGAGGAGGAGAAAGAGTTAGCACTAGGGACTGGTCTGGAGCTAATTAAATTTCATGCATTTATGGTCATGTCAAAAAGAACAAATTATATTGTATAACTATAATACACTAATAAAAGAAAACAATAAAATAAATATATTTATAATTCCAGGAACAAATATATTATGGAATATACAAATATTTTAATGAACAAAGTTAATTTTCCCTAAACTGTGAAACATTAAATACTAACTGTTCCATCCAGCAGAACTGACGTGGAGAAAGGAGACACCACCAATCTTTAATTGATGAGATTTATTGTGTCCTCCTTGTTTTTCTGCCTCCTTTGTTCTGCCACTATCTCCCTTCTCCTTCCCTCTCCCTCTCTCCTCCCCCAGGCTCCGAGCTTATCAGCCAATTATAGCAAAGCTTTCTCTCATGCAGGAGAGCATGTAGAGGAATGTCAGCATAGCACTATATGAATTACGAGGTGTCCACGCGTGACATGATATTAGATAGCCAATCCTAGAGCCTGGCGTTAACATGTCATAAGTCTCCAAGGAACTAGTAAGCAAGTAACCTTTTTGGGTACTTCCTTATTTTGGTAGCCAGTGCCCATTGACTCACTGCCAGGTGCCATCTTGTCCAAGATGGCCCTCAACAGGCTCCCCCTTTTTGTTATAAAAAGAAAAGTACAGTGACTGTACCTGTCTTAGGTGTCACAGTCAGAAGTTATCCTTACCCATCATTAGGTGTCAAAGAGCTGTTGGCATGCTTTGATCCCTGTCTTAGGTTGGTATAAAGTCCACCCTGTGCTTACCCATCTTTGACTACCAGTCCTGTAATTGGGAGAGCCAAATCTGCAGATCAGAGCCTTAGTCCATGGCCATAAGGGCTTGCTGTACCACTAAGGCTTGCCATCTTTGATGACTCCTTAGAGACAACAAATATCTGAGCAGCAATAATAACAGCAAGTACAACAATCCCATCATAGCAAAATTTCCCATCCATTGTTTACCAAATTGTAATGCTGACTGTAAGAAACTAATGGTTTCTGGCATACCTGGGGCCTTGACCTGAGTATTATTTACCACAAATATAGAATTTCTCAATAGGGTAGTCAAATTAGTAAACCCTTTAGTCCATGTCCCATGAAGCATGCTTCCAAGCTGTTTGGACAGATTGGGTATAGGGGTAACACATAGTGCTTGGGTGTGCACTAGACAGCCCGTCAGTGTGGTAACAGTCAACATGTCCACATGTTCTTGTAGTAAGTCCACTCTTTGGTTTAGAATCAGGATTCCCGTGGCGAGATGCGCATTGATGTTTTCCTGGGCTGTCAATGCTTCAGCAGTGGCTTATGACAGATTGTTGAGTGCATGAGCAGTAGGAATAGCAGTTCCTAAGGCAAGTCCAGCAGCAGTGGCAGCCGTGGCAGCAGCCACCATAACAACAGCAATGGCTATAATAGCTGAGATACCAAAATCTCTTTTTGCTTTCACAGGTAGGAAATTCCACTCACTATGAATTAAGGTCACTGGGACTGGAATGAATTTTGGAATCCTGGCAATCACAACCAGAGGAAATAGTGAAGCATCCCAACAACTAGACACATAACACTCTTGGTTAGCACAGTTAAGGACCTCAGTATCATTATCATTGTTATTAGTAATGTTAATATTAAATGTAGAACTGTTAGAATGAACACAAATGGAGACATGACACATACAGGAGTAGGGGGGAAAGCCTGATAAAAGAAAGAGTAATTGGCCTCGCACTCTGTATAACTATAAACAGGTGTATTACTTCCCTTTATATAGGCTTGCTTTTGACTGCACCTTTATTGAATGACAGAGAGATTGCCTCCCTGTATCATGGCGGTTTTTGAGGTAGCTAACCAGAGAAAGCAAAGACTATCTCTTAACTTGAAGTTTAGACTAGGAATAAGTGGCTATACAGTGGAACCAGCTGGTAGGTAAGGGATATCTAGAAGTTCTGTACTAGGAAAAAAATTGAGGGAAAACTTGTGTGCCACCAGTGATATATCCCCAAAAGTTTTGGGAAGAGCTAACAACAGCAGGCTTACCACCATCACCATCATTTTGTGTTTTGGTGCCATTTTCTTTCTTATGGATAGTTCTTACCAAGCACTCCGGGACCCAGATAGGTTGTCATTGGTCTTAAGGAAAAACACAAACAGATCCTCTCCCCCAAATTAATACTGGGTCAGGTCCTTATCAGGACCCAGTCAAGATGTCTTTCCACATTGCTTGTGGATGGCCACCAGACTTTCCACTAAAATGTCTTTCAGCCACAGTACAGCCCATAGCATCCAAAGTTAAAAAATCGAGGTGAATAAAGCAAGGTTAAGTCTGTTCTTGGGAGGGGCTAATGCCCCTATTCCCCCTTTTTGTTTAGTTAAGCAGACTTTCAATGTTTGATTAGCCCTATCCACGATAGCTTGTCCTTGTGGATTGTAGGGCAATCCTGTAGAATGATAGATATTAAACTTTGAGCAAAACTGTTGAAATGAAGAAGAAGTATATGCAGGCCCATTATCTGTTTTAAATGATTTTGGCATTCCCATAGTAGCAAAGTCTTGAAGACAATGACTGATTACATCTTTTTTCTTTTCCCCTGTATGTGCAGTAGCAAATATATATCCTGAGTAGGTATCTACAGTTACATGTAAAATCCTTAAAGTACCAAATTCGGGGATATGGGTGACATCCATCTGCCATAGATGATTTGGAAGGAGTCCTCTAGGATTGACTCCAAAATGAGGAACAGATAAATGAGGCCCACAGGCAGGACACTGTTTTACTATATTTCTGTCTTTTTTTTTTTTTTTTGTAATGTTATATACCATTTTGAGAGTAGTAGCATTGACATGAAAATCTTTATGGAAATTAATTGCTTCATGTACAATATTAAACACATGAGAATCTTGAGTATCTGAGTCTGAAGTAGAATTTCCTTGAGCTAAAGGCCCAGGTAAGCCTGAATGTGCTCTGATATGGCCTATATATGAAGGTTCTTTGCGAGCCCACAGAAGAGTTTGTACTTTATAAAAGCATTGTTGTAAGGTAGATTGAGGACTAATGGGTCCAGCTGTCTCAAGCCGTGGCACAAGCTGGGCAATATAGAGACTATCAGTATAAATATTTAAAGGTTCCTCAGGAAGTGTTTGTAAGGCAGTTATTATTGCTTCTAGTTCAGATTTTTGAGCAGACTTATGAGAAGTAATAATAGTCTGTACTTTATCAGAAACCACTGTAGCTGTACCAGAGGAGGAGCCATCTGTAAAGATTGTATTTGCTGCTGGGATAGGTTGAGCCTTGACAACCTGAGGAAAAATAACAGGATGTCTTTTGAAGAAGCTGACAATAGGTGAACTTGGCAAGTGATTATCAAATGTGGCCATGGTGGAACAATACACAATTGCCCAATCTTTATCATTGTTAACTAGTATTTCAATCTGTTTTTCCATGTACGGGACAATAACTGTCTGAGAATGAACTCCAAAAACTCAAAGGGCTGTCTTAAGTTCTAATGTAACTAGATTTGCTACCATCACAGGATACAGGTAAACAACATTTTTGGGGGACTCTGGCAAATGGATCCATATCAGGAGTCCAGTTTGCCACAATAGACCTGTAGGAGTATATTCAGAATCTAATACTATGAGATTAAAAGGCAAGGATGGATCAACTCTATCACTATGAGCATTTTCTAAAGATTGTTTTACTAACCTCAAGGCTTTTACAACTTCAGGAGTTAAATTTCTGGTGGATGTAGGGTCTGAATCTCCTTGGAGAATATCAAACAGAGGCTTAAGTTGACCAGTGGTGATTCCCAAATTTGGCCTTATACAATTTATATCAACTAATAATTTTTGCAAATCATTTAGTGTCTTAAGCTTTTCCGTGGCTAATTGAATTTTTTGTGGCCTAACACAGGTATCTAATATTTGATGTCCTAGAAAGCTAATAGGGCTGTGGGTTTGCACCTTTTCTGGGGCCACATGTAATCCCCATTTTTCTAGGATAGCAATAATATTGTTAAATGCCCTAAATAAAGTCTCCTGTTTTCTGTGATGAAAAGAATATCATCCATATAATGGAAACAATAAAGTTCTTTATAATTTTGTCTAATCTGTGATATAGCCTGGCCAACTTATATTTGACACAAAGTGGCACTATTTGCCATTCCCTGAGGAAGGACTACCCATTGGTATCTAGTATTAGGGCCTTCATTATTTAAAGAAGGAATGGAAAAGACAAATTGAGGGCTATCCTTAGGATGAACAGGAATGGAAAAGAAAGAATCTTTTATATCTATAGAGATGATATGATAATGTTTTGGAACAGCAGCTAAGGAGGGGAGACTCAGTTACAGCAGGCCCATAATCTGCATACTGGAATTTATGGCTGTCAGATCTTGCAAAACTCACCATTTCTCAGACTTCTTTTTTATGACAGAAATGAGTGTATTCCAAGGGGAAGTGGAAGAAATGATAAGTTTTTCCTTCAATTGTTGATTAACTATTTTCTGGGCTGCCTCTATTTTTTTCTTTAGAAAGGGGACACTGGGGGACCCAGATAGGATTATTGAATTTCCATGTTATCTTTAATGGTTCAGTGGCCCCTCTGGAAAACCCAGCCCCTCAGTCCCTGTTTGTCCTTTGGCTTGAATGGGGCAGGTAACATCTTGTAAATTTTTGCCTAGTCCTTTTCCAGCGATATAACCTTGTCTCACAATGACTGTCAAAACAGTTGGGTTTAGACAGGACATATTTTGCTCAACTGAGGAAGAAATGACAACATCCACCTGTGTTAAAATGTCTCTTCCTCAGAGAGTGACAGACATGTGAGCTAATACATAAGGTTGGAATGTCCCCCTTTTCCCATCAGGGTCCTCCCAAGATAATACAGCTGAACTTTGTAATGGGATTTGGGCAAAACCAAGTCCCCATAATGTAGTACTGGATGCTGTAACAGGCCATGATTTGTTCCAGTCCTTCTGTCTTATAATAGAGATGTTAGCACCTGTGTCTATTAGACCCTCTATGGTAGTAGCATTAACTTTTAATTTAAGCATGGGTCTATTTTTTGTTGATTGTGCCCAAAGACACCCTGATCCTGTGGATCCAAATCCCATTGGTTTTCCAGTCCTTTGTGACTGGGGAAAGGCCTCATGATGGCTAGACAATATCAATATTTGTGCTATTTTATCTCCTGGAGAAACCACAGATACCCCTCGAGGGGAAGATAACATAATCTTTATTTCTCCAATATAATCAGAATCAATGACTCCTGGCAA
>NC_136478.1:68233522-68301012 GCF_902686455.1 Sciurus vulgaris | reverse complement strand
AAATAAAATACTTGGAAATCAATTCAACAAAAGAAGTAAATGATCTCTACAATGAAAACTACAAAATATTGAATAAAGAAATTGAGGAAGACCTTAGAAGATGGAAAGATCTTCCATGTTCTTGGATAGGCAGAAATTATATTGTCAAAACGGCCATACTATCAAAAGTGCTATACAGATTCAATGAAATTCCAATTGAAATTCCAATGATGTACCTTACAAAAATAGAGCAATCAACCATGAAATTCACCTGGAAGAAAAAGAGACCCAGAAGAGCTAAAACAATCCTTAGCAGGAAAAGTGAAGCAGGGGTCATCACAATACCCGACCTTCAAATATACTACAAAGCAATGGTAATAAAAACGGCATGGTATTGGCACCAAAATAGACAGGTAGATCAATGGTACAGACTAGAGAGCACGGAAACAAATGCAAATAAATTCAATTTTCTCATACTAGCAAAGGTGCCAAAAAAATTCAATGGAGAAAAGATAGCCTCTTCAACAAAAGGTGCTGGGAAAACTGGAAATCCATATGCAGCAGAATAAAACTAAACCCCTATATCTCACCCTCCACAAAAATCAACTCACAATGGATCAAGGACCTTAGAATTATACCACAGACACTGCATCTTATAGAAGAAAAAGTAGGTTCAACTCTTCAACATGTCAGCTTAGGATCAGACTTTCTTTACAGGATTACCATGGCACAAGAAATAAAAGCAAGAATCAATAACTGGGATAGATTGAAACTAAATAGATTTCTCTCAGCAAAAGAAACTATCAGCAATGTGAAGAGAGAACCTACAGAATGGGAGAATATCTTTGTCACTCATACTTCTGATAGAGCACTAATTTCCAGAATCTATAAATAACTCAAAAAACTCTACACCATGAATACAAATAACCCAATCAAAAAATGGGCTAAGGAAATGAACAGACACTTCACTGAAGAAGATCCTCAAGCAATCAACAAACATATGAAAAATTATTCAACATCTTTAGTAATAAGAGAAATGCAAGTCAAATTTACCCTAAGATTTCATCTCACCCCAGTTAGAATGGGGATTATCATGAATACTAGCAACAATAGGTGTTGGCGAGGTTGTGGGGAAAAGGTACACTCAAGCATTGCTGGTGGTGTTGCAAATTAGTGCAGCCACCCTGGAAAGCAGTGTGGAGAATCCTTAGAAAACTTGGAATAAAAACAGCATTTGACTCAGCTATGTCACTCCTTGGCCTATACCCAAAGGACTTAAAATCATCTTACTACAGAGATACAGCCACAATAATGTTCATAGCTGCTCAGTTTACAATAGCCAAATTGTGGAACCAACCTTGATGCCCTTCAATTGATGTATGTATAAAGAAACTGTGATATATATATATATATATATATATATATATATATATGTATATATATATATATGTATATATATACACACACACACACACACACAATGGAATATTACTCAGTCTTGAAAAGTAGTAAAATTATGGCATTTGCAGGCAAATGTATGAAATTTGAGAATATCATGCTAAGTCAGATAAGCTTAATCAAAAAACCAAAGGACAAATGATCTCCCACACAAGTTGATGATGACATATAATGGGGAGTGGGAGAGAGGCAAGAATGGAGGAAGGAGGGATAAGAGGGTTGGTAGGGATGGGGGGAATATAAAAATAACAACAGAATGAATCAAACACCATTACTCAAATGGTATGCTTCTACTTCATGTACAAACAGAGAAACAAGATGTATCCTAATTGCTTACAATAAAAATGAATTTAAAAAAAAAAAGAGATCATGACTTGAATGAAATTTACACAATGGAATCCCAGATTGCAGTGGAAACAAATATCAACAATATATTTACAAAAATCATATAGACAGGAAATGAAGCCAAATATAAAATACTTCTGCAGGAATTTATTTTGTAATGTACAAACCATGTAAGAGTCACTTCAACTCCGAAATACAAGAACAGATAAACTGCTAATTTCCAACAATTCCACATCTTCAAATAAATCAGGAGAAGTCACCTGTTAGGCTATTGACTTAGGAGAGGCTGAAGGGGTCTTCTGAGAAGGTGACAGTATTCTGGTTTTTGATTTGTGTGTTGCAGAGAGAAATGTGTTTTATTGGTAAAATTCTACTGATTTGTGCACTTATGTTTTCTGCATACTTCTTTAAATAAAACAGTACATGTCACCAAAGTAGTAAACTAGGGAAAGCTCATTTTTTGGATATGTTTCACCTGCTGCTTTTGTCTGCACAGGATGAAACCTAAGAGCCAATGTTCTTATTGGTTCCTTGAATATGAATTCTTGAAGAATGAGAATAGTAATACATATTTTGATGCTGATGTTCAGCAGAACAGTGTCTAAATATTGTTCTTTTTAAAAAAATGAAGCTTTAGTCCCTCATTTTGCTACCCATTCATAGCGGGAAAATGACATATACCAGTATATACAGGCATATTTGGAGGAACATTGAGAAATCCATACATTCTGAATCTTTATTACATGGTCTACCCACATAGTCTTCTTGGGACCTATTTAGATATTTAGATACTGAAGGGGAAGAGAGCAGAGATCCTGCAGCTGAGCTACACTCACAACTCAGTCAAGTAAAAGTGAACCTCTCTTCACACATGCACTAGCCCCACCTGAGCTCCAATGATGCTTCAACACAGAGAATAGAGAATAGAAAGACCACAGACCAAAAACAAGCATGAGATAGGAGCAACTGGAGGAGACCTGAGGTCCTTCTAGGTATCTCATCAAGCAAAAACAGAGGTCCCAAAAACACAAATGAGAACTACACATCAATGACACATGTGAAAAAAATGAAGAGAAATTCTTCTCAACATATTTGTGAGTCCAAGACCTCCAAAAACACCGGAAATAGGAAAACAAGTCTCCCTCCAAAATTTACAATCCCCCAAGAAAAGAACCATCAGAGAGAATTAAAGTCGGTTGGAGATCCAAGATGGTGGACTAGAGGGAGGCTGCGTTCCTTGTTGCTCTGTAACTCTGGTTTCAAGCAGAGAATATGTGTTTCTTGGTGAGGCAGTTTTTGCTGCATATCAATCCCCTGCTGCTTACTCCATTTGTCTACTGTTATCACCTGCAGTCTGCCAGCATATCCACACCTTTTTTGAGTGCAGATTGCTCACTCTCAGGCACCTATCATCTGCCATTTGCCTGCCTCTTGCTTGTCCATTGCCTGCCTTACACCTATCCATCATGCACCACATGAGGTTCACCTCCTGATTGTCCAACAACAGTCACCGAAACGATTGCCGACTGCCAGTGGAGTACCAACTGCCTGCTGTTGCCTGGAAGTGCACTGTGACAGTATCTGCAGTTTGATTATACGTGGCTACTGCCATTTTGAGAAAATAGCCAGGCCTCATAGGACACCTGGGCAGACTGACTGAGCTCTGTCTCCAGGATTCCTCAGACCAACCGATCACTCCATGCCTTCGGGGCCTTCAAATCGACTGACTGCTCCCTGTTGCCAGGACCCCACACCAAATGACTGTGCCCTATCACCAGGACCCCAGACTGACTGATTGCACCTGACCTCCAGGATCCCGCAACCATACCAAACACACACTACCTCCAGGAACCCTGCCTGACCAACCGCACACCGCTTGCAGGACCTCCAGCTGACCATGTCACTCGCAAAGCTGCAGCTCCCCATTTGCCAACACATTTGGAAGCCAGAATGGACATCTTGGACAATCCTAGAAGCAATAGCTCTGTTTTTTAGGTGAGCAAATCCCATCCTGAGACGCCTGCTGGAGACTTGAAGCTCATTGTCAGGAACCTCTCATGCATCAGGCTACTGAAGACCAGAAAGTTTGAGTACTATACTTCTGATATACTGTAGATTTTCTATTTTCTTCTCTTGGAACAATTTTAAGTTTTTATTTCTTTACTTTTTTTGCTCTCTTTTCCTTTTGTTTACCTGTTCCATCAGAGTCTCTTTCTCCCTTTTTGCATGCAAACAACCAATTTCTTTTGATTATGCTCTTACCCTTTCTATTATCTAGAATTTCTGTATATTCTTTTCTTATCCCACTAACAGCTACATCCTATATCCCTCTGCATCCTCCTTGTCCTCCATTAGAAACTGCAGACCTTATTGCAAATCTGTTTGTTATACTGAAGATAATATTTGAACTCATTCTGATTATTATGACAATTTTGTTATTGTCCTCATAGGGACTATTTGATCTACGACTACATAGTGTCTGAATTGGGCACTGCTAATATTGATCTTCCCATAAAGAAAAGGTTTTGGAAACCCATAGGGCCACTATAAGCCTATAGGTGGAAATTTGCAATACCCCAGATCTGCACTGCTAGAGGGAAAGATACGTGAACAACATGAAAAAACAAGGGAAGAAAATGATCCAAACAAATCTAGATTGTATATTAATAGAATCAAATGACAGCATGGTAGAAGAAATGTCACAAAATGACTTTAGATTATACATAATTAAAATGATTCGTGAAGCAAAGGATGAAATATGAGAGCAAATGCAGGCAATGAATGATAATACCAATAAGCAGTTGAAAGAGCAACTGCAGGAAGCAAAAGATCATTTCAACAAAGAGATAGAGATTCTCAAAAAAAAAAAAAAACACACAAATGGAAATCCTTGAAATGAAGGAAACAATAATCCAAATAAAAAATTCAATGGAAAGTGTCACCAAAAGTCTAGACCACTTGGAAGACAGAACCTCGGACAATGAAGACAAAATATTTAATCTTGAATATAAAGTTGCCCAAACAGAGAAGATGATAAGAAATCATGAACAGAATCTCCAAGAAATATGGGACATTATGAAAAGACCAAATTTAAGAATTATTGGAATTGAGGAAGGCACAGAGATACAAACCAAAGGAATGAACAACTGATTCAATGAAATAATATCAGAAAATTTCCCAAACCTGAAGAATAAAATGGAAAATCAAATGCAAGAGGCTTACAGAACACCAAATGCACAAAATCCCAACAGATCCACACCAAGGCACATTATAATAAAAATGCCTAACATTCAAAATAACTACAATGAGAACTATACAACACTAAAGAAAGAAATTAAAGAACACCTTAGAAGATGGAAAGATCTTCCATGTTCTTGGATAGGAAGAATTAATATTGTCAAAATGGCCATACTACCTAAAGTGCTATACAAATTCAATGCAATTCCAATTAAAATCCCAATGACGTACCTTACAGAAATAGAGCAAGCAATTATGAAATTCATCTGGAAGAATAAGAAACCCAGAATAGCTGAAGCAATCCTTAGCAGGAAGAGTGAAACAGGGGGTATTGCAATACCAGATCTTCAACTCTACTACAAAGCAATAGTAACAAAAACGGCATGGTATTGGTACCAAAATAGAAAGGTAGATCAATGGTACAGAATAGAGGACACGGACACAAACGCAAATAAATACAATTTTCTCATACTAGACAAAGGGGCCAAAAATATGCAATGGAGAAAAGATAGCCTCTTCAACAAATGGTGCTGGGAGAATTGGAAATCCATATGCAACAGAATGAAACTAAACCCATATCTCTCACCATGCACGAAACTAAACTCAAAATGGATTAATGACCTCGGAATCAGACCAGAGACCCTGCAGATTATAGAAGAAAAAGTAGGTCCAAATCTTCACCTTGTTGGTCTAGGATCAGACTTCCTTAACAGGACTCCCATAGCACAAGAAATAAAAGCTAGAATCAACCACTGGGATAGATTCAAACTGAAAAGCTTTCTCTCAGCAAAGGAAACTATCAGCAATACAAAGAAAGAGCCTACAGAGTGGGAGAATATCTTTGCCAATCATACTTCAGATAGAGCACTAATCTCCAGAATCTATAAAGAAATCAAAAAACTCTACTCCAAGAATTCAAATAATCCAGTCAACAAATGGGCTAAGGAAATGAATAGACACTTCACAGAAGAAGATGTACAAGCAATCAACAAACATATGGAAAAATGTTCAACATCTCTAGTAATAAGAGAAATGCAAATCAAAACTACCCTAAGATTCCATCTCACCCCAATTAGAATGGCAATTATCAAGAATACGAGCAACAACAGGTGTTGGCGAGGATGTGGGGAGAAAGGTACACTCTTACATTGCTGGTGGGGCTGCAAATTAGTGCAGCCACTCTGGAAAGCAGTGTGGAGATTCCTTAGAAAACTCGGAATGGACCCTCCATTTGACCCAGCTATCCCACTCCTTGGCCTATACCCAAAGGACTTAAAATCAGCATACTACAGAGACACAGCCACATCAATGTTCATAGCTGCTCAATTCACAATAGCCAGACTGTGGAACCAACCTAGATGCCCTTCAATTGATGAGTGGATAAAGAAACTGTGGTATATATATACAATGGAATATTACTCAGCCATAAAGAATGATAAAATTATAGCATTTGCAGGCAAATGGATGAAATTGGAGAATATCATGCTAAGTGAGATAAGCCAATCTCAAAAAGCCAAAGGAAGAATGATATTGCTAATAAGTGGAGGATGACACATAATGGGAGGATTTTGAAGGCCGTGAGAGAAAAGCATCAGATTACACATAGGGGGAAACCAATACAGATACAGCACACTTCTCAACTCAGACCCGAAAAGCTAGAAGTGCCTGGAATAACATATTTCAAGCTCCGAAAGAACATGTTTGCCAACCAAGAATCCTATATCCAGCAAAACAAACCTGCTGATTTGAAAATGAAATAAAACCCTTCCATGATAAATAAAATATAAAACAATTTACATATAGAAAGCCTGCACTACAGAATGTTCTCATGAAAATATTCCAAGAGGAGGAAATGAAAAACAACAATTTAGGTCATCAAAGGGAGGAACTACCTTAGAGAGAAACCACTCAAAGAAGAAACCAAGTAAAGTTAAAAACCAAAAATAAGCCCAAATGACTGAGAAATACAAATCATATCTCAATAATAACCCTGAACACTAATGTCCTATACTCACCAGTGAAAAGACATAAACTGGTGGAATGGATTAAAAAGAAAGACCCAACAATATGCTGCCTGCAAGAGACTCATCTCATCGAAAAAGACATCCACAGACTAAAGGCGAAAGGAAGGGAAAAATCCTACCATGCACATGGACTCAGTAAAAAAGTGGGGGTTTCCATTCTTATATCAGATAAAGTGGACTTCACGCCAAAGTTAGTCAGAAGGGATAAAGAAGGACATTTCATACTGCTTAAGGGAACCTTAAATCAGGAAGACATAAGGATAGTAAATATTTATGCCCCAAACAATGGTGCATCCCTGTACACCGAACAAAACCTTCTCAAATTGAGGAAACAAAGAGACCACAATACAGTAATTCTGGATGACTGTAACACACCACTGTCACCAGTAGACAGATATGCCAAACAAAAACAAAACAAAGAAACCATAGAACACAATAACACAATCAATAACCTACATTTAATAGTCCTATACATTATATTGCATCCATCAACAAGCAGCACATGGAACCTTCTCAAAAATAGGCCATATGATATGCCATAAAGCAGTCCTTAGGAAAGGCAAAAAATAGAGATACTGCCTTGTGTTCTATCAGATCATAATGGGCTGAGAGTAGAAATCAATGACAAAATAAAAAAGACAAAAACCCATACAAATGATCTGGTCCCATGTAGAAACAGCTAGGGGTGGGACCCAAGTTCCATCTATAGCCATCCATTGCTATAGTAGAAACAGAGAAAAATAACACAGATTGAGGATACCATAGAATAGATATGAGAGGGTCTCAATACATATCACTCAAGGACACTTTTTTCTAAAATAGACCATATAATAAGTCATGATATAAGTCTTAGCAAATAAAAAATATTCATGCTATCTTTTGAATCCTATCTGATCAGAATTAAATAAAACTGGAATTTAGTAGCATGATACATACAAATCATACAAGTACATGGATATGGAAAAATATATGTTTATGTGATGACTGGATCATAGAATAAATGAGATAAGAAATCAAGAATTTTTAGAAAGAAATGATAACAGAGATACAATATGTCAAAATTCCTAGAACAATATGAAGGCACTTCTGAAAGGAAAGTTCATAGCATCAAATGCCTACACTATAAAATACCATAAAAACCAAATTAGTAATGTCATACTAAACATCCAAGACCTACAAAAGAAGGAAAAATCTGACATGAAATAAGTAGAATAAACAAAATGATTAAGATCAGGGCCAAGGTTAATGAAATTGAGAATTGAAAAAATCAATACAATGGTACATGGAACAAAGAGATAATTATTTGAAAAGGTAAACAACATATATAAACCTTTATCCTTCTACCAAAGATACAGAAAACTGAAACCAATAAAATTAGAGATGAAAATGGAAATAATACCTCACCATAGATACTTCTGGAATTGAGGATAATTAGAAACTACTTTGAGCACTTATCCATTATCGCTCTCTCACACACAGTAGGGATTTAACACAGAGTCTCTTCATCACTGAGGTGCAACTCCAGCCATTCCCAGCCCTTTTTGATTTCTATTTTGTGGCAATCTCACTAAGTCACTTAGGGCCTTATGCTATGTTGCTTGGACTGACTTGAACTTGACATTTTTCTGACTCAGTATCTGCATCATTGGGATCACAGGTATGCACCACAGCACCCAGCTATTATACTCTATTAAGTTAAAAGAATCTCAAAAACCTTGACAAATTTCTAGACATATATGACCTATTCAAATTGAACCAGGAAGATAGAAAACTTAAACATACCACTAAAAAATAAGAAAAATGAATCAACTATTAAAGCTTTGCCAATGACAAAAAGTCCAAGAGCAGATAGATTCTCAGCTATGTTGTATAATACCTTTAAAGAAAATCTAATATTAAACTTCCTCAAATTATTCCAAGAAGTATAAAGGAAGGGAACTTTACATTCTATGAAAGTTTTATCATGCAGATAGCAAAACCATACAAAGAAACAACAAGGAAAGAAATAGGCCAATATCCTCGATGAACATGACTGTAAAAATACTTAATAAAATATTACCAAATTTCCTTCAAAAACCCATGAAGATATTATATCATGCATAAGTGGATTTTGTCAAAGACCCAAAGTTAGTTCACCATATGCAAATAAATAAATGTCATTCCCAACTTAAAAGTAAATTATGGACAACAACCATATGATCACCTCAATATGAGGAGAAAAAAACCTTTGATAAAATCTATCATCCATTCAATTTAAAAGCACTGGAGAAACTGTGGTGAGAAACAACTTATCTTAATATCATGAAAGCTCTATGTGACAGATTAAAATCCAATATAATCCGAAGGGAGGAAAAATGAATGCATTTCCTCTATGTCTGGAACAAGACAAGAATGTCCAATATCCCTACTCTCATTCAATAAATTTCTTGAAACTCTGGCCAAAGAAATCAAGAAACAAGGGGGAAAATAAAGACCCTCAAATAGAAAAACTAGAAGTCAAATGATTGGTTTAAAGATAACATAATTATAGATAACACCCCAAAAATCCAGCTGAGTATTTCCACAGCTGATAAATTCAGCAAAGAAGGGGAATACAAAAATCATTAACTTTCTTATATTCCAACACATTAAATCTTCTGAAAAAGAATTCAGGAAAACAATGTTGTTCACAATAACCTCAAGAAAAAGTTGAAGAATAAGTTTAGGAATAAATTTAACCGAAGTGTTGAAAGATCTGTATAACTGAAACTACACAGATCCCTGAAGAAAGAAATTGAAAAAGACCTTAAGAGACTGAAAGACTTCACCTATTCTAGAATACGGAGAATTAACTTTGTCAAAATGGCTATGTTTCTAAAAGTATTATCCAGATTCCTTGCAATCCCCATCACAATATCCAATGACTTTCTTCCCAGAACTAGAAAAACAGTTCTAAAAATGCATTTGGAAGAATAAAAGACCAAGAATTACCAAAGCAATTCTGTGCAAGAAGAGTAATACTAGAAAAATCACAATACTGTACCTAAAATTATTCTGCAAAGCTCTAGTAAGAAAAGAGCAGGGTACGGGCGTCAAGAAGACATGAAAAACAATGAAATAGAAGACACAGAGACAAACACACAGTTACATCAATCTGATACTTGAAAAAAGTGCCAAAAACATATGTTGGAGAAGATAGCCTTTTGACACTTGGCACTGGGAACACTGGACAAATATATGTAGGAGAATGAAATGAGGTATTTATCCCTCAACATGCTATGGTTTGGATGTGAGGTATCCCACAAAAGCTCATGTGTGAGACAATGCAAGAAATTTTGGAGGAGAAATGTTGAGTTATACCTTAACCTATCAGTGAATTATTTCCCTGAAATAAGTGCTAGGGAGTGGCTATAAGAGGTGGGAATTGGGGCATGGCTTTGGGGTATATATTTGTATCTGGTGAGTGGAGTTGCTCTCTACTTTCTGTTGATGTGAGCCTCTTCCCTCCTACACTCTTCCACCAAGTTGTTCTGCCTCACTTCAAGCCCAGAGGTTGGAGCTTGCCTTCCTTGGACTAAGACTGAACCCATGATCCAGAAATAAAACTTTTCCTCCTCTACAAATGTGCTGGTTGGATCTTTTACTCACAGCAGGGAAAAACCTGAAGCACAACCTGGATAAATAAAAATCAAAGTGGGTCGAAGACTTAAGTATTAGAGTAAAAATGTTGCAACTGCTAGAAGACATAGGATCAACACTGCAAGATATTGGTGTAGACACCAATTTTCTTAAAATCATTAACACTCAAAAAAAGTAAAACCAATAATCAGAAAGACAGATGGCATAAAATTAGAAAACTTCTTAACATTAGGGAAGAACAGTAAGATCATGAAGAGAGATAATACAAAATGGGGAAGAATTTTAGATAACTATTCTTCTGACAGTTAATATTCAGAATATATAAAAAATTCAAAATACTTAACAAAAAATCAGAATTCACACACACACACACACACACACACACTCACACACACACACACAAACCAAATAATCCCTAGGTGCAGTGATGCAAGCTTGTTATCCCTGCAGTTCAGAGGCTGAATCATGAGTCTTGCAAGTTCAATGTAAGAATTAACAATTTAGTGAGGCCCTAAGCAAATGAGAGAGACCTCATTCAAAATAAAAAATAAAAGCCTGAGGGCGTGTCTCAGACATTTAAGAGCCTTTGGGTTCAATTCTTTGTAAAACAACAAAAACAACAGCAGCAGTAACAAATACCCACCCAAATAATACAATTAATAAATGAGTTAGTGAACTGAACAGTCATTTCCCAAAAGAAGAAACACAAGTGGAACACACATGTGTGGAAAAATGTAAAACAACCTGGAAATCAGAGAGGTACAAGTTAAAAGGATGCTAATATTCCATTTCACTCAAGTTAGAAGGGCAATCATCGAGAATACAAAAATAAATGCTGGCACGACTGTGGGAAGAAGGTACATTCATTGGTAGAGTGAATGTTAATTAATACAAACACTTTGGAAAGCAGTTTTGAGATTTCTCAAAATATTAGAAATGGAAGCACAATATGACCAGCTATCACAATCTTTGGTATTTATTCAAAAGAACTAAATTTTCATAGTAGACTGATGAAGCTATATCAATATTTAGTGTAGTGCTCTTCATGATAGCCAATGTATGTAACAGATAGGTTTCATCAAGAGATAAATGGATTAAGAAAATATAGTATACACAATGGAGTTTTACTCAGTCACAATAAAAGAATGGAATTATGGCATTTGCAAGTAACATGGAACTGGAGAGCATCATGCTAAGTGAAATAAGCAGACTCACAAACCTCAAAGGGTGAACGGTTTGTCTCATATGTGGAAGCTAGTGAAAATTAAGGGAAAATGGGGAAGGATCTTATAAGGAAAGGCAGGGGGAGAAAGAGAAGCAGATTATGGAGAAGTACAAGGGAAATAAAGGGTGAAAATGTGGGATAAATTTTAAGTGTTAAGCCATGTCCCCTGTGTACATAGGCACAATGAATTCCACTTTGATGCATATCTATAAGGTATCAATTAGAACTGATAGATAGAATGTAAACCAGTAAAGTTGGGAAAGGGGAAAAGTGAGGAGGAGGAGAAAGAGTTAGCACTAGGGACTGGTCTGGAGCTAATTAAATTTCATGCATTTATGGTCATGTCAAAAAGAACAAATTATATTGTATAACTATAATACACTAATAAAAGAAAACAATAAAATAAATATATTTATAATTCCAGGAACAAATATATTATGGAATATACAAATATTTTAATGAACAAAGTTAATTTTCCCTAAACTGTGAAACATTAAATACTAACTGTTCCATCCAGCAGAACTGACGTGGAGAAAGGAGACACCACCAATCTTTAATTGATGAGATTTATTGTGTCCTCCTTGTTTTTCTGCCTCCTTTGTTCTGCCACTATCTCCCTTCTCCTTCCCTCTCCCTCTCTCCTCCCCCAGGCTCCTAGCTTATCAGCCAATTATAGCAAAGCTTTCTCTCATGCAGGAGAGCATGTAGAGGAATGTCAGCATAGCACTATATGAATTACGAGCTGTCCACGCGTGACATGATATTAGATAGCCAATCCTAGAGCCTGGCGTTAACATGTCATAAGTCTCCAAGGAACTAGTAAGCAAGTAACCTTTTTGGGTACTTCCTTATTTTGGTAGCCAGTGCCCATTGACTCACTGCCAGGTGCCATCTTGTCCAAGATGGCCCTCAACAGGCTCCCCCTTTTTGTTATAAAAAGAAAAGTACAGTGACTGTACCTGTCTTAGGTGCCACAGTCAGAAGTTATCCTTACCCATCATTAGGAGTCAAAGAGCTGTTGGCATGCTTTGATCCCTGTCTTAGGTTGGTATAAAGTCCACCCTGTGCTTACCCATCTTTGACTACCAGTCCTGTAATTGGGAGAGCCAAATCTGCAGATCAGAGCCTTAGTCCATGGCCATAAGGGCTTGCTGTACCACTAAGGCTTGCCATCTTTGATGACTCCTTAGAGACAACAAATATCTGAGCAGCAATAATAACAGCAAGTACAACAATCCCATCATAGCAAAATTTCCCATCCATTGTTTACCAAATTGTAATGCTGACTGTAAGAAACTAATGGTTTCTGGCATACCTGGGGCCTTGACCTGAGTATTATTTACCACAAATATAGAATTTCTCAATAGGGTAGTCAAATTAGTAAACCCTTTAGTCCATGTCCCATGAAGCATGCTTCCAAGCTGTTTGGACAGATTGGGTATAGGGGTAACACATAGTGCTTGGGTGTGCACTAGACAGCCCGTCAGTGTGGTAACAGTCAACATGTCCACATGTTCTTGTAGTAAGTCCACTCTTTGGTTTAGAATCAGGATTCCCGTGGCGAGATGCGCATTGATGTTTTCCTGGGCTGTCAATGCTTCAGCAGTGGCTTATGACAGATTGTTGAGTGCATGAGCAGTAGGAATAGCAGTTCCTAAGGCAAGTCCAGCAGCAGTGGCAGCCGTGGCAGCAGCCACCATAACAACAGCAATGGCTATAATAGCTGAGATACCAAAATCTCTTTTTGCTTTCACAGGTAGGAAATTCCACTCACTATGAATTAAGGTCACTGGGACTGGAATGAATTTTGGAATCCTGGCAATCACAACCAGAGGAAATAGTGAAGCATCCCAACAACTAGACACATAACACTCTTGGTTAGCACAGTTAAGGACCTCAGTATCATTATCATTGTTATTAGTAATGTTAATATTAAATGTAGAACTGTTAGAATGAACACAAATGGAGACATGACACATACAGGAGTAGGGGGGAAAGCCTGATAAAAGAAAGAGTAATTGGCCTCGCACTCTGTATAACTATAAACAGGTGTATTACTTCCCTTTATATAGGCTTGCTTTTGACTGCACCTTTATTGAATGACAGAGAGATTGCCTCCCTGTATCATGGCGGTTTTTGAGGTAGCTAACCAGAGAAAGCAAAGACTATCTCTTAACTTGAAGTTTAGACTAGGAATAAGTGGCTATACAGTGGAACCAGCTGGTAGGTAAGGGATATCTAGAAGTTCTGTACTAGGAAAAAAATTGAGGGAAAACTTGTGTGCCACCAGTGATATATCCCCAAAAGTTTTGGGAAGAGCTAACAACAGCAGGCTTACCACCATCACCATCATTTTGTGTTTTGGTGCCATTTTCTTTCTTATGGATAGTTCTTACCAAGCACTCCGGGACCCAGATAGGTTGTCATTGGTCTTAAGGAAAAACACAAACAGATCCTCTCCCCCAAATTAATACTGGGTCAGGTCCTTACCAGGACCCAGTCAAGATGTCTTTCCACATTGCTTGTGGATGGCCACCAGACTTTCCACTAAAATGTCTTTCAGCCACAGTACAGCCCATAGCATCCAAAGTTAAAAAATCGAGGTGAATAAAGCAAGGTTAAGTCTGTTCTTGGGAGGGGCTAATGCCCCTATTCCCCCTTTTTGTTTAGTTAAGCAGACTTTCAATGTTTGATTAGCCCTATCCACGATAGCTTGTCCTTGTGGATTGTAGGGCAATCCTGTAGAATGATAGATATTAAACTTTGAGCAAAACTGTTGAAATGAAGAAGAAGTATATGCAGGCCCATTATCTGTTTTAAATGATTTTGGCATTCCCATAGTAGCAAAGTCTTGAAGACAATGACTGATTACATCTTTTTTCTTTTCCCCTGTATGTGCAGTAGCAAATATATATCCTGAGTAGGTATCTACAGTTACATGTAAAAACCTTAAAGTACCAAATTCGGGGATATGGGTGACATCCATCTGCCATAGATGATTTGGAAGGAGTCCTCTAGGATTGACTCCAAAATGAGGAACAGATAAATGAGGCCCACAGGCAGGACACTGTTTTACTATATTTCTGTCTTTTTTTTTTTTTTTGTAATGTTATATACCATTTTGAGAGTAGTAGCATTGACATGAAAATCTTTATGGAAATTAATTGCTTCTTGTACAATATTAAACACATGAGAATCTTGAGTATCTGAGTCTGAAGTAGAATTTCCTTGAGCTAAAGGCCCAGGTAAGCCTGAATGTGCTCCGATATGGCCTATATATGAAGGTTCTTTGCGAGCCCACAGAAGAGTTTGTACTTGATAAAAGCATTGTTGTAAGGTAGATTGAGGACTAATGGGTCCAGCTGTCTCAAGCCGTGGCACAAGCTGGGCAATATAGAGACTATCAGTATAAATATTTAAAGGTTCCTCAGGAAGTGTTTGTAAGGCAGTTATTATTGCTTCTAGTTCAGATTTTTGAGCAGACTTATGAGAAGTAATAATAGTCTGTACTTTATCAGAAACCACTGTAGCTGTACCAGAGGAGGAGCCATCTGTAAAGATTGTATTTGCTGCTGGGATAGGTTGAGCCTTGACAACCTGAGGAAAAATAACAGGATGTCTTTTGAAGAAGCTGACAATAGGTGAACTTGGCAAGTGATTATCAAATGTGGCCATGGTGGAACAATACACAATTGCCCAATCTTTATCATTGTTAACTAGTATTTCAATCTGTTTTTCCATGTACGGGACAATAACTGTCTGAGAATGAACTCCAAAAACTCAAAGGGCTGTCTTAAGTTCTAATGTAACTAGATTTGCTACCATCACAGGATACAGGTAAACAACATTTTGGGGGGACTCTGGCAAATGGATCCATATCAGGAGTCCAGTTTGCCACAATAGACCTGTAGGAGTATATTCAGAATCTAATACTATGAGATTAAAAGGCAAGGATGGATCAACTCTATCACTATGAGCATTTTCTAAAGATTGTTTTACTAACCTCAAGGCTTTTACAACTTCAGGAGTTAAATTTCTGGTGGATGTAGGGTCTGAATCTCCTTGGAGAATATCAAACAGAGGCTTAAGTTGACCAGCGGCGATTCCCAAATTTGGCCTTATACAATTTATATCACCTAATAATTTTTGCAAATCATTTAGTGTCTTAAGCTTTTCCGTGGCTAATTGAATTTTTTGTGGCCTAACACAGGTATCTAATATTTGATGTCCTAGAAAGCTAATAGGGCTGTGGGTTTGCACCTTTTCTGGGGCCACATGTAATCCCCATTTTTCTAGGGTAGCAATAATATTGTTAAATGCCCTAAATAAAGTCTCCTGTTTTCTGTGATGAAAAGAATATCATCCATATAATGGAAACAATAAAGTTCTTTATAATTTTGTTTAATCTGTGATATAGCCTGGCCAACTTATATTTGACACAAAGTGGCACTATTTGCCATTCCCTGAGGAAGGACCACCCATTGGTATCTAGTATTAGGCCCTTCATTATTTAAAGAAGGAATGGAAAAGGCAAATTGAGGGCTATCCTTAGGATGAACAGGAATGGAAAAGAAACAATCTTTTATATCTATAGAGATGATATGATAATGTTTTGGAACAGCAGCTAAGGAGGGGAGACTCAGTTACAGCAGGCCCATAATCTGCATACTGGAATTTATGGCTGTCAGATCTTGCAAAACTCACCATTTCTCAGACTTCTTTTTTATGACAGAAATGAGTGTATTCCAAGGGGAAGTGGAAGAAATGATAAGTTTTTCCTTCAATTGTTGATTAACTATTTTCTGGGCTGCCTCTATTTTTTTCTTTAGAAAGGGGACACTGGGGGACCCAGATAGGATTATTGAATTTCCATGTTATCTTTAATGGTTCAGTGGCCCCTCCGGAAAACCCAGCCCCTCAGTCCCTGTTTGTCCTTTGGCTTGAATGGGGCAGGTAACATCTTGTAAATTTTTGCCTAGTCCTTTTCCAGGGATATAACCTTGTCTCACAATGACTGTCAAAACAGTTGGGTTTAGACAGGACATATTTTGCTCAACTGAGGAAGAAATGACAACATCCACCTGTGTTAAAATGTCTCTTCCTCAGAGAGTGACAGGCATGTGAGCTAATACATAAGGTTGGAATGTCCCTCTTTTCCCATCAGGGTCCTCCCAAGATAATACAGCTGAACTTTGTAATGGGGTTTGGGCAAAACCAAGTCCCCATAATGTAGTACTGGATGCTGTAACAGGCCATGATTTGTTCCAGTCCTTCTGTCTTATAATAGAGATGTTAGCACCTGTGTCTATTAGACCTTCTATGGGAGTACCATTAACTTTTAATTTAAGCATGGGTCTATTTTTTGTTGATTGTGCCCAAAAGACACCTGATCCTGTGGATCCAAATCCATTGGTTTTTCCAGTCCTTTGTGAACTGGGAAAGGCCTCATGATGGCTAGATAATATCAATATTTGTGCTATTTTATCTCCTGGAGAAACCACAGATACCCCTCGAGGGGAAGATAACATAATCTTTATTTCTCCAATATAATCAGAATCAATGACTCCTGGCAATACTTGTAATCCTAACAGAGTTGTGGAACTCTGCCCTAACAATAATCCTGCTGTGCCCTTACGATGTGGTCCATGTATGCCCATGGGGACCACTTGTACTCCCATTTCTGGTGTTAAAATGAGTTGGGCAGAGGCACAGAGGTCCAATCTCCTGCTCCCTGATGTTCCTTGGGACAACGAGGAGATAGTTGGAAAGAATTGTGAGTGGGGAGTTGTACTATGGGATTCTGAAAGACGCCGTATATTTGAGGGCCCTGGGTTGTTCCACTCGGGCCACTTTTTGACTGGGCTGGCATAGGATATCTCACTATATCAAATCTTGATATACAATATTTCACCCAGTGCCTTCCTTTTTGGCACCAGGGACATAGACCTGGGGCAGGTTGATTTGTCCCTTGTTGTTCTCCAGTCTTAGGTGTTCCCCTAGGTTTTAATCCTATGGGTCCTTCAGGACAGTCTTTTCTGATGTGCCCTCCTTGCCCACACTTAAAGCATATTGTCCCTTTAGCTCTTGATTGTCCCTGATTTGGCCCATGAAGAGCAGCAGCTATTACTTGTCCTGTAATGACTGCATCATTGATATCCCTGCAGACCATTATATAGGTACTTAAATCTTTATTTTTCCATGGTTGTATAGCTTTTTATACACCATCTATTTGCTTGCTCATAAGCTAATTGTTTTATTAAGGGCATTGCTTGTTCTGAATCCCCAAATACTCTAGCAACAGTTTGGATTAATCTATCAACAAAATCTGCAAATGGTTTGTTATTTCCCTGAATCACCTTGGACAACTGCCCCTGTAAATCTCCTGTCCCTTGAATTAAATTCCAGGCTTTAGTGGCAGCAGCAGCAATTTGTGTGTACACCCCAGGATCATAAATAATCTACTGTTGAATACCTTCATAGTTTCCTTCTCCTGTTAGCATTTCTACATTTCTTTGGGGAAAGCCAGTGCAGTGTTACAGCATGCCGTTTCTAATGAGGCTTCCTGCCATGCAGTTTTCCACACTAGGTACTGCCCCCCTGATAGCACAGCTTTACATAGCCTTTTCCAATATTCCGGCACTAGATTTAGCCCCAATACTGATTCCAACATACTAATTGTAAATGGGGCCTGTGGACCATATGTAGCCACTGCCTCCTTAAAATTTTTTACTCTTTTGAAATCCAGAGGTTGGTGGAATCTTTGTCTATTTTGGTCCTCTAGCACAGGGAAGAATTGTGGGACTGCTGAGGTTTCCTTAAGGGGGGTTTCTTCTCCCCATGGTGAAAAACCCATCTGATTTATAGCATGAGCTAACTCCTCCCAAGGGCACCTTGGGGGATATAGGTTCAGGCTGCTTCGGAGGGAGCTACTGCCTCCAGGAAGGGATTGGTATTCCTTCATGATATAACTGATGGGGGTGATGGTGTCCTTGATGCTCTTTCTAATTCCTCCCCAGTAAGCCCCTCCTCCTCTTCTTTCTCTTTATGAGAAGTTACACTTAGTTGTTTCTTTATCTCTTCCAGACACATATATCCTTTTTTAATTAATGGTATTACTTTACCTTTTTTAGATGTTAGACATTCCTTAATGAGCTGAAACATGGGAAAAGTACCTCTAGGTAACAGTGATTGCTTTTCTGCTTTAATAGGATCCTCTTTATCATGTTCCCATTGTGGAATATTTAGGACTCAATCTTCCAAAAACCAAGGTCTAAACTTGGCCAGTGTGGTTACATATGCTGTCACAGAAGACCATTTTACGGCAGTCCCATTAGCCTTAAATACATCTTGTATGATTCTTATCATTTGATTTGTAGACACTTGTGACCCCATTCTGGAGTTATGAGACCTCCCTTTACCGGGGTTATGTGACCTCCTTTACCGGGCTAATGTAGACTCCCTTTACCAAGGTATGTGGTCCCTTTCACCAGGCCTGTGGGGTCCTTTTCACCAGGACTGTGGGGTCCCTTCACCGGGACTGTGTGACCTCCCCCTTATACACTCTGGCTAGAGATATCCAGGAGGCGGGATGTTAGCCTACAGTTTCCCTATAGCTTACTTTAAGTTACTTAGTTTTCCTATAGCGTACCTTACGTTACTTACCTGGGAGGACAAAGAAGGAGAAAGAATTTCCCACTTGGCCACCACTTGTTCCATCCAGTGAAACCAGCGCAGAGAAAGGAGACACCACCAATCTTTAATTGATGAGATTTATTGCGTCCTCCCTGTTTTTCTGCATCCTTTGTTCTGCCACTATCTCCCTTCTCCTACCCTCTCCCTCTCTCCTCCCCCAGGCTCCGAGCTTATCAGCCAATTATAGCAAAGCTTTCTCTCACGCAGGAGAGCATGTAGAGGAATGTCAGCATAGCACTATATGAATCACGAGCTGTCCACACGTGGCATGATATTAGATAGCCAATCCTAGAGCCTGGCATTAACACGTCATAAGTCTCCAAGGAACTAGTAAGCAAGCAACCTTTTTGGGTACTTCCTTATTTTGGTAGCCAGTGCCCTTTGGCTCACTGCCAGGTGCCATCTTGTCCAAGATGGCCCTCAACACTAATGTGATTTAATGGTGTAGGATAGAAATTAAGCCCTTACCAAAATCATGCTGAAAAGCTTGTATTTACCAACACCTGTTAAACCACTGATGATAAAGCAAGATTTTTGAAAGACAAAAAAGAATTTCAATAGAATATGGATATACAAATTCCTGGACATTGTGTGAAATAAAACACAAAGAATATATACCATTGGCTTCACATTAAGATGAGAATATTAATAATACACAGTAAAAAACACAGAACTTTTGTCCTAAAAGCATTGTTCAATTATCTAAAAGTAACTTCCCTTACCTGGTACATTCCCAAGTTAATCAGCAGAAGAATTCTAACAATGAGAACACACCATAGGTGATTCAGTGAAGATGTAATGTCTGTCTCTATTAAGTTGATCAGAAATAGATATTGGTCTGATATTTTGTTCAGGATGAGATAATTCTCATAGGTTTATCCCCATCTTTACAGTAGCCTGAAGGCATTAAATACATAGCATCAGTAATACTGATGATTTATTCTATGGTTCATGTAAGGTAATGTGGAAAGCAGGGTGTTTTAATTAACATAATACTTCAGCACCTCTGAAACCAGATTTCAGTGTCAGCATCTGGGAATATTAACAATAATCATCCTCAGTGAGGACTTTATTAGACTCTATTTGGAGCCATCCTGGATTGGCATCAGATTATGTACACAACTCTTGTTACTAACTCAGCTCACATTTTCTATGCTGGCACTGGAACTGTTTTTACCCCAAATCCTTTTTCACAAATGAGCACTACTTCAAACTTCCCCAGACTCTGCCTCTATAACAGAAATAAAAAAATAATCACTGTGCTTCTTGTGTCAGGGTGCAGGACTCAGTATGAGGTCCTGACAGCCAGCATGGAGGGAGCCAGGCAGCTGCACCCTGAGATAAAGATGGTGCTCCTATGACCTCACTTTCCCTCAGGGCTACATTTATCACTTCCCCTGTAGAGGCAATGACTTGGAAGGCCTGGGGAGTCCAAGCCTCAGATGAAAAATTTTCTTCCCATTTCCTAATTATTATGTCAATTATGAGACCCTTGTTAGAAACTTCAAAATAAGTGTTAAGGAGTTTGGAAGAGGTCGTTGCTTTATCATGAACCCTGGAGGCTGATGGGGTCTCAACTTGATGGTGCAGGAAATTATGAGGTGTGACCTATGAGGGACTGACTGAGAGTTTGTGGTCACTGGACTCCAGAGTTCCCTGAGTTCTTTACCACAAATCTGGCTACTTCTCTCTCTTTTTCTCTTTTTTCTTTCTTTCTTTCTTTTTTTCTTTTTCTTTTTTTTTTTTTTTTTCTTTTTGGTGCTAGGGGTTGAACCCAGGGCCTTGTGTTAGACAGGCAAGCGATCTATTAACTAAGCTGTATACCCAGCCCTCCTGCTAATTCTTAAGATACATGTACTAAAACTTCATTATTTTATGTTATATTAAAAAGAAACAGAATGAGAGAAAAGTCTGAGAAAGAAGTATAGTGACATAAAGTGAAAAAAGTGTTTTGATTTATATTAAAAAATCCTGAGCGAACGCGCTGTAGGCTGCCGCCGGGTAGGCGCGACTGACTTTGGGCTGCGGGGAGCGGCGGAGACGGCAGAAGTGCGAGGGCCTGTGTCCAGTACAACCATGGCTGGCGCGCTGGTGCGGAAAGCGGCGGACAACGTCAGCAGCAAGGACTTCCGGGACTACCTCATGAGGTGAGGCGTGCCGCCGGTTGGACCCAGGACTCACGCCACCCTCCTCGACGCGGCCCCGGGCGCTGCTGGCCCCCGGCGGTGGCCAGGGCTGCCCGCGCGGGTGACGGGGGCCAGAGCGGAGGCCCTTCCCAGGCGATGGCACTGGGACATTCCCCCCCACGAGCGGGTGACAGTGCGACGTCCTTCCCGTGGCAGTGCGGAAGCTCCTCCTGCCAGGCGGCAGGGGAAGCCCCGTCCCTGGGCGGGCGACCGCGGAGACACCCTCCCGGGGCTGGCGACAGCGGGGACACCCTCCCCGAGGGGGCGATAGCGAAGACACTCTCCCCCTCCCCGAGGGGGCGACAGCGGAGACACCCTCCCCCTCCCCGAGGGGGCGACAGCGAAGACACTCTCCCCCTCCCCGAGGGGGCGACAGCGAAGACACCCTCCCCGATGGGGCGACCACGAAGACACCCTCCCCCTCCCCGAGGGGGCGACAGCGGAGACACCCTTCCCAGGCCGAGCAGTGACACTGGGATGCCCCTCCCGCTTGCTTGGAGACAGGGTGCAGCTCCAGGGTCCCCGCGCAGGTGCGGGGCAAGTGCAGTGGCTCCAGCTCTGCAGACGGGCTGGGCCGCCTTGCGGGCCCTCCCTGAACAGTCTGCCCCTCGCTCTGCCAACCCCGCGGATCCACCGCGCTGCACCAAGCGCCCGCGTTCCGCCAAAAGACTTGAAATGTGCCTTCTGTGATGGTCACTTCCAGTCTGCCTTTGTTTCAGAGTGTCTGACTTGACTGCCTAACTTTGTGACACTCTTAAATGTTTGGGGAGCATTGATTTTAGTTTGTCTGCATCTGATATTTTAAACCTAGAAAAGTGTACGCATTTTTTTTTCTTTCTCCTTTTCAATAGTAGTTTGGTTAAGAAGTAATCTAATGAAAGCTTTAGAGAAATATGTCCTATTATAACCATCTAAAGAGTAGTGTATAAAGGTAACTTGATTTTAGTGATAAAAACGATTGATTTTCTAACTCCAAAACTTTATTATAAATACTTTTTACTAAAATTTACAAACCAGTAGGTAAGAAAAATAGTTCATTCTGCCATGTGGTAAACTTGGAAGTGGAAGCTTCTCTTCTGACTCTAAAAAGTTTCTGTGCTTAAATAGTACCATGGCAAGTTAAAATGGATGTCCAGTCCTGTGTAGCACAGCAATTTATCACATTCACGTTTGGGGGAAATTTTGAGCAAAGTAGTGATCCCAGGACAGGTTCTTAGTCTTTGCAGTTACATTTCTTTATGACTTCTAACATTACTTTCTTACCTTTTATTAATGTCTCTTGTTTATATAATGAGCCTTTCTGATAAGTACAGCTAAAGGATAACACTGTGTAGTATAACTAAATAAAATGACCACACCTCAACTGTATAAAAACATGTTGATGATTACATGTTACATAGGAAGAATGTGCTGAATATATTTTTAAGTAAGAGAGTTAGCCCTGCTTTTCTCAACTTTAATTTTCTTCTAAAATTTTTTCCAAAAGCCATGTTTTTCAGTAGATTCCTTTGCTATATCTAATCTTTTTCTTCTAAAGCCAACATCATGCAGATCAAATATTTTTTTGTGTGTGTGTTCTGCAGTATCACTTAAAAGTACAGTTTTACTAATAAGGAAAAGAAAAGAACTGCAGCGCCCAGGGAAGTGCTGCCAGAGAGCACCAGACAAGGATTCAGAAGGGTGACTTCTTAGTGAAGAGATTGCAAGCCAGTCAATCCTCATGAACTTTAGTTGCCCAAAAAATGGGCTTCAAGATAATGTTCTATCTTGTTGGGGTATCAAGAAAATTTAATTGGTTATGGAATATGAAAATACTTGTAAATCCCAAAAGTACATTTTAAATTTTTTTTTTTCTGGGAATTGAACTCAGAAACACTTGAACCACTGAGCCACATCCCCAGCCCTATTTTGTATTTTATGTAGAGACAGGGTTTCACTGAGTTGCTTAGCACCTAGCTTTTGCTGAGGCTGGCTTTGAACTCATGATCCTCCTGCCTCAGCCTCCTGAGTCACTGGACTTACAGGTGTACACCACCATGCCCATCTATATATCCTATTTTTTGTGAGAAGAAATATTTTTAAAAGTTTATTGTATGGAGAAGTTAAAATCTCAAGTGTGAGATATAAAGCTGTATGATTTTGACCTTCCTTTCCCTACCTTTCTTTTCAATAGTGGAATTTCACAACTGGGCTGCCAGACTGGTTGAGGGCAGGTTTCAAAACTGACCAGAAGTTTTATTTTAGCTTTTTTGTCTCCTAGATAGAGAAAACTTTCTTCCTTGACCCTATCAAAGGAATCTCTGTTTGTTCTTCCACAGTCCTTACTTATAGTCCTGCTTTCTCTTAGCAACAGAGAATAAAGCATATAAAGAAGAAAATTTCATTATGACTCTCTTGCTCCCACCAAAAACAAGGTTCTATTCCTTCCTGCTACTTCATGAATAACTTACACGTGCTCTGTATCCCCTATAAACTATGATCCGTATTGCTTTTACAGCCTACTGAAGGGCTATAGAAGTTTTCTAAACTAAAGCTCTTCTAGAATTTGAAAAATTATTTAAATCACAGAACAGTTGAGTTAGTTTTTCAGCAAAAATTTTTAAAATTTTGTATTTTCATAGATTATGAATTTCTTTTAGTCACACTTTATGATTAAGATAAAAATCTTTCTTCCTTCCCCCTCCCCAGTACTGGCAGTTGAACCCAGGACCATGCACATGCTAGACTACACCCCAACCCTTTTTCTGGTTTGGTTTTGTTGATGGGGGTAGTACTGGGGATCAAACTGAGGGTCTTGTGTAAGCTAGGCAATCATTCTGCCACTACACTACATCAAATAAACTACATAAATATAAAAAAAAATCCTGGATTCATTTGTATGATTGTGAATTAATTTGGAAATGAAGATATAAAAAAATTTCATAAAAAAATACTTTATAATATTATGCCAGCATTGAAAGGAAGACTAAGCAGAATACTACAACTGGAAGAGAAATGATTATAAAAGTTTCCCACAAATAAAATCACCAACATGAGAGGATTGATCAACAAATTCTCTATTTTTTATTAAGTACTCAATAAGTGTATGCCTTCTTCTCAATCCAACAGTATGGTTTTTCAGAATAATTAAGATTATTTTTGCACAGAAATTTAAAGGAGCATGCATTGAATGCTTAATTAAGGAGGAGATGTTAAAATTAAATAAAATTTAAATTAAAATATAATTTTCTAAACTCAAACTTTTGTTGTTGCAAAGTTGACCTACACCTATTATTCAACCTTCTGTGAGGGTTTTAGGCTATTTGGGAATTTTTTAAAAACACAGATTACAAAAGACAACAATTACTTCTGATCCAGGTCTCATCTGGAGGTTTCCAAAATCAGACTTAGCTTCACAATAACTCTTTAGAGGAACTCATGACATTCACAGAATACTTTTTTTGCACATGGTTTTAATCAGGGAAAGAATACAGTTTACAGTATACCCAGGGAAAAAGTTGGTAGGCAGAGCCTAGGAGAATTTCCCAATTTGGAGCTTCTTGTCATCCTCCCGTGGGGTTACAGATGCACTGCTTCCCCAACATATAAGATAACGCTCCTGGGAACTGTCCACCAGGGAATCTCACCTAGGCCTTGGCTCCCAGAGTTTTTCCTGGAGCCCCTCAAACACTATCCACATGTCTGATGTAGCCTCAGCTCCACCTGAGTCTAGGAATTTACCACATTGCCCTAAATTCCCAAAAGAATTTACATCATCATGCTTTCTGGTGGCCAAAACACCCAGGCAAGCAAAGGCACAATATTTCATGGTTTTGAAGACCACCAATCAGGAAGATGAGGGGAATATTATGACCTCCCTTGGCTAAGGCTAAATTTTCACTCCATTCCACCTCCTGGTCTTAGCTGAAAGCTGCCTTATCACAATGTGAGCCTGTATGCCTAGAAACTGCATTTGTATAGCACTGAAAAAACCCAGATAGCACTGGGTTCATGTATGTCCAGTATTTGGAGGAGTTAATGAATGGCAGACATAGATTTAAAGAAACAGTGCCTACATTCTATGCAAACATAGGTAGATTTGTGAATTTCCATGACATCTTGATTACTCACTTCCCTCCTTGATATATCAAAATCACTTTCAATTTTCCAAGTTCTTCACTATATTCACTATTTTAAAGTTAAGGAATAGAATTACTTGGTTCACAGTTCACACTCTAACACTCACCACTGCCTTTACAAACTCATGTGAATAATTTAGCATACAGGGCACACACTCATATGTATGTACATAGGCATTCTTATTTTCACAATTCACACACACTCACAATGCAGACACTAACCAAAATTTCCTGTTGCACTCTATTACATAGTCACCTAAACATCTACCTCTCAGTGCATATCAGTACCTTGTGCATATGTGTATAATTGTGCTTATCTCTAGCCCTGTGAATGCCTGTAAGGGGGTTGTCATGTGCCCTTTTCATTTCTCCCCAGCCCCCCAGAACCCACCAGGACATCTTGGCACACTTCAGCAGTTAAACAGAATCTGGTGTTTTCTGTTGCTGTGAGGGTGTGATGAGACAGTTGACATGTGTGGGGGTACTCTGGAAGTGTGTGTCTGATAGAGAATGAGTGTCAGTGAGCACACATGGAGGTCCTGTGAGGTAGATGGGGGGCAGGGAGCCTGTGGAAAGGAACTGTAGAGAACACACTAATAGGGAAATGGCAGAGAGTTAGAGGGCACATGGGTTACAAGGTGTGGTGTGTTTTAAGTGCACTGGGGAGTTTAAGTGCACAAAGGGAAAAGTGTGCACAGAAATTATATGGTTCCACACCAAGTCACATTATAATGAAAATGACTAACATACAAAATAAAGACAGAATTTTAAAGACTGCTATAAGAAGCATCAAATTACATACAGGGGAACCAAGACAGATATCAGCAGATTTCTCAGCCCAGACCCTAAAAGTAAGAAAGGACTGGAACAACATATTTCAAGCTCTGAAAGAACATGATTGCCAACAAAGAAACTTATACCCAGCAAAACTAACCTTTACATTGGAAGACAAACTAAAATCCTTCCATGATAAAGAAAACATAAAAGAATTTATGTATAGAAAGCCCATGCTGAAGAACATTCTCAGCAAAATATTTCATGAGGAGGAAATAAAAAACAACAATGTAGGTCAGCAAAGGGAGGATCTATCCTAAAGGAAAAGGCAATCCAAGAAGAAACAAATTAAGTTAAAAACCAAAAATAAGAAAAATCACTGGGAATACAAATCTTATCTTAATGTCAACCCTGAATGTTAATGGCCTAAACTCATCAATCAAAAGACATAGACTGGCAGATTGAATTAAAAAGAAAGGCCCAACAATATGCTGCCTTCAAGAGACTCATCTCATAGAAAGAGATAACCAGAGAGTGAAGGTGAAAGGATGGGGAAAAAAAAAAAAAAACATACCACACAAAATTAATCATAAAAACGTGGGGGTTTCCATTCTCATATCAGATAAAGTGGGCTTCAAGCCAAAGTTAGTAAGAAGGTATAAAGGACATTTGAAAAGGGAACCATAAATCAAGAACATAACAATTGCAAGTATTTATGCCCCAAACAATGGTGCATCTATGTATGTCAAACAAATCCTTTTCAATCCCAGGAATCAAGTATACCACAACACAATAATTCTCGGTGATTTAGCACACAGCTGTCACCACTTGATTGGTCTTCCAAACAAAAACTAAACAAAAAACCATAGAACTCAATAACACAATAAATAACTTAGACTTAACAAACATATATAGAATATTATATCCATCAATGAGCAAATACACTTCCTTCTCAGCAGCACATGAATCCTTCTCTACTATAGACCATGTGTTATTCCACAAAGCAGTTCTTAGTAAATACAAAGACATACACATACACATCAAAAGCCTACCAGCCAAGAAAAGCCTGGAACTAGATTCTCAGCTGAGTTCTAAAAGACCTTCAAAGAAGAACTGATACCAATACTCCTCAAAGTATTCCATGATAGACAGGAAGGGAACCCTTCCAAATTTATTTTATGAAGCTAGTATCATTCTGATACTAAAACCAGACAAAGACACATCAAGGAAAAAAACTTTAGACCAATATCTCAGATGAATATAGACACAAAAATTCTTAACAAAATTCTGACAAATCACGTACACAAACATATTAAGAAGATAGTGCACCAGGATCAAATGGGGTTTATGCCAGGGATGCAAGGTTGGTTCAACATCTGGGAATCAATAAATGTACTTCATCACATCAACAGATGTATGGTTAAGAATCATATTATTATTTCAATAGATGCAGAGAAAGTGTGTGACAAAACACAACACCCCTTCATGCTCAAAACACTAGAAAAATAGGGATAGTAGGAACATACCTCAATATTGTATAGACTATTTATGCTAAGCCCAAGGCAAACAAATTTCTCATGGTGAAAAACTGAAAGCATTCCCTCTAAATGCTGGAATAAGACAGTGATGCACTCTTTTCACCACTTCTATTCAGCAGCATGCTTGAAATACTAGTCAGAGGAATTAGAACAAAGGAATTAAAGGAATATAAATAGAAAATGAAGAACTCAAACTATCACTATTGGCTGATGATTCTATCTTTAGAGAATCCAAAATCCTTCACCAGAAAAATTCTAACCTAATAAATGAATTCAGCAACAGGATATAAAATATTGCAGGATATAAAATCAATATACATAAATCCAATGCATTTCTATTCGCAAGCAATGAATTCTCTAAATGAGAAATTAGGGAAACAAAACCATTCACAATAGTCTCAAACAAATATAAAATATTTGGGAATTGATCTAACAAAAGAGGTGAAAGACAATGAAAGTTACAGAACATTGAAGAAAGAAATTGAAGAACACCTTAGAAGATGGAAAGATCTCCTATTTCTTGGATAGGCAGAATTAATATTATCAAAATGGTTATATTCCCAAAGGCAATATGCAGATTTAGTGCAATTCAAATTAAAATCCCAATGACAGTCCTCATAGAAATAGAGAAAGCAATCATGAAGTTCATCTGGAAGAACAAAAGTCGCAGAGTAGCCAAAGTAATCCTGGGAAGGAAGAGTGATGTAGGATACATCACAATAGCAGACCTAAAACTCTACTATAGAGCAATAGTAACAAAAATCGCATGGTATTGGCACCGAAATAGACATGTAGACCAATGGTACAGAATAGAAGACACAGAGGCAAACCAACAAAAATACAGTAACCTCATACTAGACAAAGGTTCTAAAAACATACAATGGAGAAAAGATAGCCTCTTTAACAAATGGTGGTGACAAAACTTGATATCCATATGCAGCAAAATGAAATTAAACACCTATCTCTCACCCTGTACAAAACTCAACTCAAAATAGATGAAGGATTTAGGAAACAGACATGAGACCCTTCACCAAATAGAAGAAAAATAGGCCTGAATCTTCATCCTGATGTCTTATGATCATACTTCCTTAACAAGGTGTCCAGAGGAAAAGAAATAAAAGCAAGAATCAATAAATGGGATGGATTCAAATGAAAAAGCTTTTCCTCAGCAAAGGAAACAGTAAATAATGTGAAAGAGATCCTACAGATGGGAGAAAACATTTTCCACACACATTTCAGAGCACTAATCTCCAAAATTTATAAAGAACTTAAAAAACTTTACACCAAAAATACAAAGAACCTAATTAATAAATGGGCTAAGGACTGGGCATGCACTTCACAGAAGAAGATATACAGGTGATCAACAAATATATGAAAAATGTTCATAATCTCCAGTAATTGGAGAAATGCAAATTAAAACTACCCTAAGATCTCATCTAACTCCAATTAGAATGACTATTATCAAGAACACAAGCAATAATAAGTGTTGGCATGGATGTGGGGAAAAAGGCACACTCATTCATTGCTAGTGGAGTTGAAAATCAGTGCATCCATTCTGGAAAACAGTATGGAGATTCCTCAGAAAGCTTGGAATGGACCCACCATTTGATTCAGTTATCCAACTCCTTGGTTTATACCCAAAGGACTTAAAATAAGCATACTACAGTGATGCAGCCACATCAATGTTCATAGCTGCTCAATTCAAAATAATTAGATTGTGGGAGCAATCTAGATATCTTTAGATTTATGAATGGATAAAGAAACTGTGTTATATATACACAATGGAATATTACTCAGGCATAAGAAGAATAAAACTATGGCATTTGCTGGTAAATGGATGGAATTGGAGATAACATCCTAAGTGAAATAAGCCAAGCTGAATGTTCTTCCTGATAACTGGATGTTGATAAATAATGGGGGGCATGGGGAGACAAGAGAAGAATGGAGAAACTTTGGATGGTGTAGAGAAAAATAGGTTGGAAAGGTGTGTGGGAAGGAAAGAAAGTAGAATGAGACAGACATTATCACCCTATGTACATGTATAACTACATGAATGGTGTGAATCTACATTGTGCATAACCATAGAAATGAAAAGTTGTACCCAATTAGTTTACAATAAATCAAAAGGCAGTTGGTAAAAATAAAAATTAAAAAATACAAAAAGCACAGAATGTTTTTAAAAACTCAGATATATTTAAAAATATTGGTGATATAGGGAAGTCTTGGGAGTTGTCACTGGTATTACATAGAAGCAGAGGTTGAGGATGGGAGCCACAACTTATGTGTGGAGGATAACAAGACAGGGAGACATAAGGGGACTACTGGTGACATGGTAATGTTGGGAAGCCTGTTGGACTGAATATAGTACAGGTCCCAGAGAGAGCAGGTGAAGAGGTGGGGAGGGGGACATTGCTGTTGATGCTACTTAAAGTTTGGGGGCTGAGATTTCAAAGGAAGGCTGAAGAGGTCATGGGAATTGGTTTGAGATCACTGGAATGAGTCTAAATATTGATGAGTGTGCAAGGGATATGTAGAAAGTGGTTTTTATGATTTAGATATGAGCTCATTTGTGAGTCAATGCAAGAATGTGTAAAGGTGAAATCTTAGGTTATGAGAGCTTGGATCTAATCTGCATCAATTCCCATCAATGCTCTGATGGGAACTAACTGGGTGGTACCCATAGGTAGGTGGGGAGTGGATGGAAGAGATAAGTCACTGGAGGGGTGTCTTTGGGGTTTATAATTTGTTCCTCGTGAGAAGAGCTCTCTCTGCCTAAGATTGTCATGGACTGAGCTGTCTTCCTCCACTGTCCACCATGAGCTGCCCAGAGCAGTGGTGTTGGCCAGATATAGACTGTGACCTTTGTGAGCCCCCAGTAAACCTGTTCTCCTTTGTGTCATTCTGGTAAGGTCTTTTGGTCACAGTGATGAAAAAGCTGACAAAACAGTGATGGAAAAGGAGAAGTGTTTTAGACTTTGATTGGTTTTGTTCATGTACAAATTCCTAGAGAAGCAATGTAGGGGAGAAAAGATTTACTTTGGCTCACAGTTTCAGAATTCTCTGTCCCTGGTTGAATTCCTCCACTGCTTTGTCTCTGAGGTGAGGAAGAGCATCATGACAAACACTGGGATCTAGATGACTGTCATCAGCCCACAATGTGAGACCTAATACTTTCATGTATATGAATTTTGAGGAGTACAGTATCGAATTCAAACTATAAAATAAAAGGTATGTGAGATATTCAAAATGCATATTTTCAAAACGTGACTGAATTGTTGAAGAAAAGAATAAAGGTTCCTAGAAATGTAGAAGAAAAGGAATTGTTTCTTTCTCAAACAAATATGAAATAGTCCATCACAGGCTCCACCTTCTTCCAGGAAGGTCATTCTATTTAAAAGGACTATGAAGTTAATAGTTACAATCACACAAAGAGATATATGGTAGTCATTATAGCAGCTTTATCATAATGGCCCAAAAAGAGAAGCTTTTGAGGAGGTCATAAACTGGTGCACAGAGTAAAGAACTGAGGTTGTCTAAACAATGGAATATCATTCAGTGATGAGAAGCAAGCAGGAGCTCTCAAACAAAAGAAGTCACCTGCAGAAATCTAAAAATGCATATGCCTACATGAAAAAGGTACTCTGTAAGGCTATGCAGTGCAGTGTTCTGTTCTATAGTCAATTATAGACAGATCATGAAAATATCAGTGAACATTTGCAGACTGGAAGAGGGAAGGGATGGATAGATGCAGTACAGGAAATTTTTAGGGTCCTGAAACTTCAGTAGGACATAGCACTAATGTGTACAAAACATTATGCATTTTCCAATTACAAAGTGAATTCACTATTTGATAAACAGTATAATTCACATTATGAAAAAAAGGAGAAAAATCTCATTAGGGAATGAATAGAAGACTAAGAGCATAAGACAGCACTTCACTGGCATCCATGAGAAAAACTCAGCAGATGCTATAAATGGGCACTTTCCTGATAATGCTGGTAAGCACTACCCTCTGCCACCCCACACCCAGGAGGAAACCACAGTCCTACAGCCCTAACCCTGCTGCAGGAACCCCTGGCTCAGCCTCCTGAGTACATTTGGTCACAGAGGCAATGCCTGATCTGGATGATGCTGCCTCCCAGGTTCACTTCACCTGTGCAGCCTCGCAGGGGCTGCTGTTCACATGCACCATCGTAACTTAGATTATAGGACAGGTGGACAGAAGTCCAGTCCAGTGGTTTTGACCTCCGGGGATAGCCCTGAGGGTAACCCAGGAAAGGTGGTTTCTGCTGTGTGGCTCATCTTCAACACAACCACTGGGTGACATCTGGTAAGCACACACTCTGGGCCTTAGGCTGGTCCTCAGGAAGGAATGTACAGCCCTGAGAGGACATGTTAAGCACCGGGTGGTGGATACTGGTCACCATATCAACGTGCAGTGAGGGAGCAAGGTCTGGGAGACTAACAGGGACCCAGGGCAGGACTGGGCAGGCAGAGTCAGGTAAGGACTGGAAGGTCAGGGTCAGAAGACTCAGTGGGAAGTTTGGCATGTGTGGCCAAGGTCCTCCAGCACCCTGGAATTCAGTTTACTGTGGGATCCAGGGAAGCATTTTCATAAGCAGGAGGAAGAGTGATTGGGTCCTAATGTCCTTGGTCCAGAATCCTTTGGGGGAGTCAGGACTGTGGGACTCCTTTGAATGCTGGTTCAGCTGGCTTGGTGTATCCACTTGCTCCAAGGACATATGATCCCCCTTTCAGCTCCAGTGCATGCACCTTTGGTCATCTAGCCTCAATGACAGTACATGGTCCACAATACAATGAATTGGTTACATGGGTCATACAGACAGCCCTACACTGAGCCCACAAGGGGAACTGAGACTCACCTAGGGCACCACTTTAAAAATAGCCATTTCCAGCCAGGAGTCACACCTGAAATATTCTGAAAGCTTAAAATATGCTGTGGTATTTGTACAGACACCTGAGCTACTGGAAGCTCCTTTTCCTCTGCCCTGTGCATTTTTGGGGTGTAGTGCCAGCAACAGGTACCAAGCTAAGGCACATTGAGCAAGGTGGGCAATGATTTCAGGATCTGAGAGGAAATTGGATCAGGAACACTTGAGGTTAATCTCTTTACACACCTGGCAACATCCTCCGTCCCTCCATCCCTGTGAACTTTAGAAATCCATAAGCCTTCATTTTCCTTCATTTCCACCCAACCTTTCCAGTCCCTGGTTCCACATTCTATAACCTTTATGAAAAAAAAATGGAATAAAAGGAACCTTTTTTCTCTTTTCCAAGGATCACAGTCTTACCCTCCTCAACTTCAGTGGCTCCTGCAACTCCATCACCTGTGTCTTCCTTCCCTACATCTGTATAATTTCCTAATTCCAGTGTCACCCCTTTCCCTGTGTCCTCTGCCCAACTCCCTCAAATCCACAGAGCTCACCCTTCAGGCACCTCAGCTCCTCTGTGAACTGCAGCCTATCTCTGACCACTACACATCACTCACTTTGCTCCTGGGTGCCTCACCACACTCATAACCTGGGTCACCACTCTCAGGCCCATTTACCTCCCTGCACACACTCTTCCTCCATCCCCATGTCTGTCCTGTCCCCAGCTCCACCTCCTTTGCTTACACTCTGAATCTGCCTTAGTCCACCATCCACCAAGGTGGCCTCCTCCTCTCCTGCTCCTCTCCCCACAGTTTGCTTCCATCACAATCTTTCCACTGACCACTGAGTCCCTTTGCCAAAGACTGTGCATTGTCACCAAACCCTTGTTCCTGTCATCTTGCCATCCGTCCATTTAGAACCCAGTGACATTATGCCCATGACTTCCTGGCCCACTCTGCCCTATGTGGTCATAATTCTGGCATTGACCTTAACCCTGGAGCAACAAGTCACATGTTTTGCCTTCTCCTGTTTCCTCTCATCCCCATGGTCTTTAGACCTCTCCCTCCAGGCTCTCTGCTCCACAATCTCATGTCTGTCATTCCATTTCCCTGTGCCCTCTGCTCACTCCCCTCTATCACACAGGCATGTACTCTCCATCCCCTCAACACTCCACAGTTAAACATTGTCCTGGTGTTTTTAGGACATGCCCTTGAGTGCCTGTGTTTACATGGTGAGTGAGTTCTGAGCAGTCCACTGGAGAGAGCTGAGTCCTGAGCCTCTCAGCAAGACACCAGGCAGGTTCCACAGTCAGTTTTTTGTGGATGGGCAGGGCCAGCTTTACCTCTCTACTAGTTTTATAGCTTCCCTTTATTTCCTCTGCATTCTCATCACATGGAATTTATTTTTCGAGAAAAGTCTATTCACTCCACACATAACCCAGCTACTAGCTGGGTTTAGTTTCATACCTTGAAAATCCAGCATTTATCACATCATTTCCAAAGTCTCTAAAGGCAGATGTTTCCCTGAGAATTTGTTAAGACCTGAGGGGTTTAACCTATAAGAATCTCCTCTGTACACAGTTCAGGCTTTTCCATAAAATAAAATTTAACTTTTAATAAGCAAAGCCTTAAAACTCAAGCTCCTTGAAATTTCCCCCAAAGTGCCTAACTTCACAGGAAAGTCAACGAGTCATTTGGACTTTTGAGAAGTTTTCGTGTGCTGACAGACAGGAATAGAGATACTAGGACAATCAAGGGCAAAGGAATTCATATCTTATGATAATTTATTTTCCCCAAATTTTTTTCAATTATGTTGTTGCCCAAGAAGCCACATATCTTCCCCGACCCTTTGCATTTCTCCACCTGTACTGACACTTCTCAGGACACTACCTGCACCAGGAATTATACTGTTCATAGATGAATTGGTTCTACTAAGAATAAAAAGTAGCCTAAATATATAAATGTATTCTGATTTAGAAAGAAGAAAGTGCTACTTTTTCAGAGGGTGAGAAACCTGCCTCTCTATTCACCATTTTGAAAGAAAGCGTTGAATATTTTCACAAAATGTGAAAGTGTGGGATTGTGCTGTGTCTCTTGCATAGATCCCAAGTAGTGATTCCTAGAAGAGAAACCAGGCACTTCCTTCCATGTGGCACAGCAGGCAGCAGGAACATTTCACTCACTCCACATTTCCATTCTCCCACCCACAGCAGTCTGTGTGGTGAGGAGTGGACCCTGTCAAAGCTCTTTGGAAAAGGAGTTTGCATCACACCTCAGGATCTCTGCACACTGGAAAACAAACCTTCTAAGGAGAGCTGCCTTATTCCTTGCACCTGAGACATTATTTTTATTTGACACTGCAGAAAACATATCTCTCCTTTATTACAGGAATTGATGATAAATCTGTCTTCCCAAATTCTATATTCACAGGTAACCAACAATTAAAATTTGGAACAAAACTTTTCTGGAAATTATAAACTAACTGATAACACTAAGGAGAATTATCCTACAACAGTGTCCACCACTCATTTCTCCACTGCATTTGCTTCAGCAAACTTTCCAAGAGTGCAGCACTTGGTTATCCATTGGGATTCAGCAGACTTTCAAGGACTGGGAACTAATCCATTCCATTTGCTTCCAGCAACATGAATTAGGATGTCTGTCTACAGGATGCTCTGCATAGGGTGAGGACCACGAGTTCTGTTCCCCTCCACCATGACCATATGTGTCTTAAAGTCAGCCAGCTGAGGACCACTGTACCTTTTATGTGGCTCTCCCATTCACTTCTCTGTTGCTGTTGTCAATATGAAGAACCATGAAACCCTTGAACATCATGCAAAAACTTGCAATTGGGTACTTATGATACAATTAGGCATATTTTGTCTAATGTCCTTACTGGGGTCTGAACACAGGTGTTCTTTACCACTGAGTACCACTGAGTTTCATCCCCAGCCCTTTTATTTCTTCATTTTTGAGACAGGGTCTTGCTCCCTTGTTGAGGCTGGCCTTGAACTTGGGATGCTACAGTTCAGCTTCCTGAGTTGCTGTGATTTCAGCATGTGTCACAGCACACAGCAGGACTTTGTATATTTATGCCCAGAAAGCAGAACCTGGAGATGGTGGCTACAATAGACTCATGACTCTTGAGAATAAAGGAGCCGACAATGGAAAATCACACCTCAATCAGGGCATTGGTGTTCACCAGCCAAACTGGGGGATAGAAAATACACCAATATGAGCATTTAATGGGGTGGAGAGGGTGTTGAAGGTCACAAAGATGCACACAAGGACACGGATTCTCTGGTGGCTCTGGACTCAAGTTGGTTCTGGGGAAAATTTTGATGCTGTGTATGTGCTGAACCTTAGCTCGTTCATGTACAGGAGAATCATGGAGCCACTGGAACAGATCATGAGAATGGAAAACACTACTTCAGGAAATACAAACAATGCTGCATATAATGAGTTTGCTAATTTGTCATGCCCTACACAATCTTTTCTTTCTGTCAGGTTTTCAATACTCCATTTGCCAAGCCCATAGAGAGGAGAAAATGGAATTCACCACAATGTAGAACATCGAGCAGAGGGAAATGAAATTGCTATGTACAATGGAGATTTTCCTTTGAGATTCTTCAAGAAGGAGTTCATGGGGATGGTTTTGATGTTCTGGAAAGTGCTCAAGTGGCAGGTGATGCCAATGGACACACTCCTGCCCACTCACTAAATGTACAAAATAAGTTTGCATCCAACGTCATTGAAGGAATGTTTCCACACAAAAGCAGTCATTACCTTTAGAGAGAATGACCAGAGAGGTGAGTATAATCAGATGCCTGAAAATCATACCTGTGAACCTTAGGGTACATTAATTCTTTGAAAGGACTAAATGATAGTGAAGCAGAGAGAAATTTCCCAAAATTCCAACAGCAACCTGTGGTAAGAAGATTGGTCTTATTGCTGTATGCCTGGGGGCCATCCTGTCATTGAGCATACTTTCTTTACATTATGGCAACAGTCATTCCCCTGAGCAAAAAGACTCATTAGCAATAGCTGTGCCAAAACAGATGTGTGCACCTGTATGCACTTACTGTATGTGGAGCTAAGGCTGGAAAATCTCTGGAGTCCAGATTCAAGTCAGCCTGAGGAACCAGGTGAAATCCCCATGTTAAAATAATTTTTTGACACCAGGACCATCATTGCATGCAACTGTGGAATTGCAAAGACCTCAAGGTGCTCATGTGGTTGGAGAGAATTGACAGTGTGCTTTATAGGAAAAAATGAGCCTTGATGATCAGGAGAAGCTAATCTGGGAGGGTCAATGAAAAGTGAGAGCAAAAGTACAGAAAGAATTTAGCATTAAATGATTCAGAAAGAACTGATATTTGCTATTAACATTGGAAAAAGAACTTCAATTGTCATGCACACCCGAAAACACATGAGATCTCACGGAAATTCTGACCTGAACATTAAAGATAAGCAATGCAACTTTTATAATAAAAATAATATTTCTGTGGTCTTAGATAAGAAAGTGTGTATTGAAAAGCACAAAGACATCAAACATATGGTGGAAATGATAAATTAGGGTACATTAAATTGAGAATTAACATTTATCAATGCTGTATACAGGGTGGGTTTGATGTATACAAAGCTAATATTTACAAAAAATGTGCAAGAGAGTGAAAATAGGCAAACTTTTCAGCAGGCACTGAAAATGGCCATTATTATTATTTTTTATTGTAAACAAATGGGATACATGTTTCTCTATTTGTACATGGAGTAAAGGCATACAATTTCTGTAATCATAAATTTACATAGGGTAATGTTTTTGATTCATTGTTATTTTTTCCATTCCCCACCACCCCTCCCACCCCTTGTTTCCCTCTATACAGTCCTTCCTTCCTTCCTTCATTCTTCCCCCCTCCCACTCCCCATTATGTGTCATCATCTGCTTATCAGCGAGATCATTCATCCTTTGGCTTTTTAAGATTGGCTTATCTCACTTAGCATGATATTCTCCAGTTTCATCCATTTGCCTGCAAATGTCATAATTTTATCATTCTTTATGGCTGAGTAATATTCCATTGTATATATATACCACAGTTTCTTTATCCATTTATCAATTGAAGGATATCTAGGTTGGTTCCACAGTCTGGCTACTGTGAATTCAGGAGCTATGAATATTGATGTGGCTGTATCTCTGTAGTATGCTGATTTTAAGTCCTTTGGGTATAGGCTAAGGAGGGGGATACCTGGGTCAAATGCTGGTTCCATTGAAAGATTTCTGAGGAATCTCCATACTCCTTTCCCAGAGTGGCTGCACTAATTTGCAAACCTACTAGCAATGTATGAGTGTACCTTATTCGCCACATCCTCGCCAAAAAATTATTGTTGCTAGTATTCTTGATAATCTTCATTCAAATTAGGGTGAGATGGAATCTTAGGGTAGTTTGGAATTGTATTTCTCTTAATACTAGAGATGGTGAATATTTTTTTCATATATCTGTTCATTGCTTGTAGATCTTCTTCTGTGAAGTGTCTGTTCATTTCCTTAGCCCACTTGTTTATTGGATTATTTGCATTCTTGGTGTAGAATTTTTTGAGTTCTTTATATACTCTGGTAATCAGTGTTCTATCTGAAATATAAGCGGCAAAGATTTTCTCCCACTCTGTAGGCTCTCTCTTCACATTACTGATAGTTTCCTTTGCTGAGAGAAAGCTTTTTAGTTTGAATCAATCCTAGTTGTTGATTATTGCTTTTATTTCTTGTGCTATGGGAGTCCTGTTAAGGAAGTCTAAACCTAAGCTTACATGTTGAAGATTTGCCCTCCTTTTTCTTCTAAAGATGAAGGGTCTCTAGTCTGATTATGAGGTCCTTGATCCATTTTGAGTTGAGTTTTGTTCAGGGTGAGGGATAGGAATTTAGTTTCATTCTGTTGCATATGGAATTTCAGTTTTCCCAGCATCATTTGTTGAAGAGGCTATCTTTCCTTCATTGCATACTTTTGGAACCTTTGTCTAATATGAGAAAATTGTATTTATTTGAGTTTGTGTCCATGTCCTCTATTCTGTAGCTTCGATCTACCCATCTATTTTGGTATCAATACCATGCTGTTTTTGTTACTATTGCTTTGTAGTATATTTGAAGATCTGTTATTGCAATACCCCCTGCTTCATTCTTCCTGATAAGGATTACTTTAGCTATTCTGGGGTTCCTTATTCTTCCAGATGAATTTCATGATTGCATGCTCTATTTCTGTAAGGTACATCATTGGGATTAGTCGGAATTGCATTGAATCTGTATAGCACTTTTGGTAGTATGGCCATTTAGACAATATAAGTTCTGCTATCCAAGAACATGGAAGATCTTTCCATCTTCTAAGGTTTTCTTTAATTTCTTTCTTTAGTGTTCTGTAGATCTCATCGTAGAGTTCTTTTACCTCTTTTGTGAGATTGATTCCCAAATATTTTATTTTTTTTTGAGGATATTGTGGTGTTGGTCTGCTCTTATTTTTCTAGGGCTTTGAGCTCTAGTGTTATGTTGTTCATTCGTTGATTTTTTCTTCTTTTGTTGAAAGCGCTCCATGAAATAAATCTTCTTCTATGCACTGCTTTCACAGTGTCCCAGGGATTTTGATATGATATGTCTTTGTTCTCATTTAATTCTAAGAATTTTTTATTTCTCTTCTGATGTCTTCTGTTACCCATTCATCATATAATAGCATCTTACTTAATCACCAGGTGTTGGAGAAATTTCTGTTTTTTATTCCGTCATTTATTTCTAATTTCAATCCATTATGATGTGATAGAATACAAGGTTCTATCTCTAACTTCCTGTATTTGTTAACAGTAGCTTTGTGGCATTAAATATGGTCTATTTTAGAGAGGGATCCATGTGCTTCTGAGAAGAAACTGTATTCACTCTTTGTTGGGTGGTATATTCTATATATGTCCGTTAAGTCTAAATTGTTGATTGTGTTATTGAAATCTCTGGTTTCTTTATTCAATTTTTGTTTGGAAGATCTATCCAGTGGTGAGAGAGGTGTGTTAAAATCGCCTACTTTTAATGTGTTGTGGTCTATTTGATTTTTGGAATTCAGAAGGATTTGTTTGACGTACATGGATGAGCCAATATTCGGGGCATAGATATTTATGATTGTTATGTCTTGCTGATTTTCGCTTCCCTTAAGTAGTATGTAATGACCTTCTTTATCCCTTCTGACTAGTTTAGGCTTGAAGTCCACATTATCTGAAATAAGAATCGATACTCCAGCTTTTTTGCTGTGTCCATGTGCATGGTATGTTTTTTCCCATCCTATCACCTTCAGTCTGTAGGTATCTCTTTCTATATGATGGATCTCTTGCAGGCAGCATATTGTTGTATTTTTCTTTTTAACCCAATCTGCCATTTTATGTCTTTTGGTTGATGCGTTCAGGCCATTAACATTCAGGGATATTATTGTGACATGATTTGTATTCCCAGTCATTTGACTCATTTTTGTTTTTTGACATGATTTGATATCTCATTTATTTGGCTATTCCTTTAGGCTAGTTTCTCCAGTTGCTGATTTAACTCATTGTTTTTCATCTTTTCCTCATGGAATATTTTGCTGAGAATGTTCTGTAATGGTGGCTTTCTTTTTGTAAATTCTTTTACCTTTTGTTTATCATAGAAGGATTTTATTTCATCATCAAATCTGAAAGTCAGTTTTTTTGGATGTAAGATTCTTGGTTGGTATCCGTTTTCTTTCAGGACTTGAAATACGTTGTTCCAGGCCCTTCTAGCTTTTAGGGTCTGGATTGAAAAATCTACTGATATTCTTATTGATTTCCCCATGAACATAATTTGATTATTTTCTCTTGCAGCCTTTAAAATTCTGTCTTTATTTTGTATGGTAGTTATTTTCATAATAATGTGCCTTGGTGTGTATTTGTTGTAATTTTGTATATTTGGAGTCCTATAAGCCTCTTGTACTTGGTTTACAATTTCATTTTTCAGATATGGTAAATTTTCTGACATTATTTTATTGAATACATTGTTCATTCCTTGGTTTGTTTCTCTAAGCCTTCCTCAATCCCAATAATTCTTAAATTTGGCCTTTTCATGACATCCCATAATTCTTGTAGATTCTGTTCATGATTTCTTACCATGTTCCTTGTTTGGTCAATTTTGTTTTCAAGATTAAATATTTTGTCTTCAATGTCTGAGGTTCTGTCTTCCAGGTTTTTTATCCTATTTGTTATGCTTTCTATTTAATTTTTAACTTGGTTTATTGTTTTCTTCATTTCGAGGATTTCTTTTTTTTTTTTTTTCAGTATCTCTAACTCCTTATTGAAATGACCTTTTGGTTCCTGTATTTTCTCTTTTAACTGTTGATTGGTGCAGTCATTTAATGCCTGCATTTGCTCTTTCATCTCCTCCTTCAATGCCTGCACTTGCTCTTTTATCTCCTCATTTGCTTCCATGATTGTTTTAATTATGTACATTCTGAACTCCCTTTCTGACATTTCTTCTGCTGTGCTGTCATTGGTTTTTATTGGCATAGTATCTAGGTTTGTTTTTGACCTTCTTTCCCTTTGTTTTCTCATATTGGTCAGATATCAGTGGGACTCTGAGATATTGCAGACTTCCTCTATGGCTTATAGTGTCCCTGTAGATATCCAGTGTATCACCTACCAGACTTTATTTGTCTGAAGTCTTGGAGGAACTTGATAATGCAGTGCTTCCAAAGAGAGCTGCCCCTTGCCTGCTACTGGGTCCAGGGCTGGGGTCTGGTTCTGCGTGGAAATCCTCTCACTGGGCGGGTATGCCCCGAGACACTGACTGTAGACTGGTCCTGCCACTGTTAGAGGAAGCCAGGCTGCTTGAAGAAAGCTTCTTCCTGTCCTGTCCCAGAAGCTGCCTGTGAACCAGGCCACCACTGGGTTCAGGGCTTGGGGGCTTGGGTTGGCTCTGTGTGGAAAAGCCCTCACTGGGCAGGCCTGCTCCAAGGAGCTGGCTGTGGACCCTGCCTGCTGCCAGAGGGAGCAAGGCTGCTCAGGAAGGCTTCTTGCTGTCCTGCCCTGGTCCCAGAAGCTGCCTGAAGGTCGGGGCCCACCACTGAGTCCGGGGCTTAGGGTTGGATCTGTGCAGAAAAGCTCTCACTGGGCAGACCTGCTCTGAGAAGCTGGCTGTGGATTGTGTCTGCTGCTGGAGAGAGAAAGGCTGCTTGGGAAATACTCTCATTGCCCTGCCCTGCTCTAAGAAGCTGCCCACTGTCCGAGGCTGCTGCACAGGCTGAGCTTCACCCAGTTGGAGAGACTCTCCCCAGGGATCTGTGTTGTTCCATGTCTCTCAATACATCCCCTTCTCGAATCCTGAGTTCTGGAGTGAAGGGAGATGCAGTCACCCTCTTGTCTGTCATCTTGGATCCTTGGGCATTATTCAATGAATGGTCAACATGGGAAAAAAGTTCAGTGTCTTTATTTGAACCACTCGCCAGTGTAGGGACATGTAAAACAGAGTCTAATATAAAATGGTAGGTAAGACCATGATTGGCAAGGATGATGATAGGCCAGGAATCTCATGAAATTTCAATGGATGTTAAATTTGTACAAGCATTTGCCAAACTGGTTGCATTCAATTATTGGATCACATATAAACCTTTATGCCAGAAATTCCAAACTGGTCAATGTTCATGCAGTCCTCCAAAAATTTCCCTGTTTCCACATTGAATTTAAAGAATTGTAGACAGACCTGGGGATTACTTCCACAATGGAAAAGGAACAGAGTGTGAGAGGAGACTAGGAAAAGGGAATTAGCAGGGACAGAAATGGAGTGAATTATATGCCACGGTTGCATAATAAAGTCAAAATGAGCCTTAGTATTATGTGTAACTATTATGCACTTATGAAGAATTTAAAAACAAAATGTGGAAGAAAAACTGTTCATGAGAAATCAAAACAGATGTTTCAAAATGCTGCCATATTTTATTTAAAATATAGGAATGAAAGAAAATTACCTCTAAACAAAGATAGTTCCATGGTAGAAATATCCACTGAATTTCTTTCCTGAAAAAAAAGCATTTTGAAGTCTATCAAGAAATCATTCAAAAACATTACTTTGTTTCTGAACTATGAAGTTTGAAGTACTAATATCTGATAGGTTAATTTAGGATGAAAGTGAAGCCCTGACTGATCTCAGTCTAAAACCTGTACCCTGACAGCTACACTGGTGAAACTGTCAGTAATGAAGCAGGATTTGTGAAGAACATTTCAACAAAAGAGATATGTCAGTAAAATCTGGTGCATGTGAATTCCTTGATGAAAAAATTGAAATAAAAAGAAAAAAGTCATGAGTTTGTGATTAGTGTTAGAATATTATTAAACCAGAGGAAATACCACAGATTGATTCATTTCTACAACCACTGTCCAGTTCTCATCATTATAATGTTACCTTCTCTTGTGTGTCCATCAGGGAGAGCAGTCTCACCAGAGCCAACACAGCACAGGGATTCAGGGGAGATGAGATTCCTGTCTGAACTAGGTGGATTGTAATGTAGAGTTGGAAAAGAACATCTTTTATTCCAGAAAGAGTCCCAGGTGTTGATTTTCACACAGCATGAGGTGATCCTCACAGTTTCATCGTCATCTTTACTACAGGCATGAAGGCATCACCCACACACAGCCATTGAGGTAGTTCAAAAATTATTTTAGAGATCTGTCTAAAGTAATGTGAAGAGTAGATTACTTGCTAATTTCAGTCCTTGAGCTCCTTCCAAATCATAATTCACTATCAATGGTATAATTCACCTGTAGATATCTTCAGTGATCATCTTACTAATTAATATTGGGTGCAAGGAGTATTTGGCATCAGTTCAGAGACATGACTTCTTTCCTAACTCAGCTCACAAAAAGAATTCTTCCTGTCCCTTATCTACAGTGGCAATGGATCTGTTTCTATCCCAAATCTTTTTTTGTGGAGTGAGTACTTCCTCAAACTTCTCTCCTTACACACTCTGTTTCTATGACAAAAGTAGAAATGACTAACCATGTTTCTTGTGTGCAAGGTGCTGGGCTTAGTGTGAGGTCTGGATAGCCAGCATGGAGGGAGGGAGAGAGACAGTTGCATCCTGAGATAAAAGTCTGTGTTCCTGTGACCTCACTTCCCCTCAGGGTTTCAATTATCACAACACCTGTAGAGGTAATGACAGTGAAGTTCTGGTGAGCCCAGTACATTGCTGAAAAACATTCTCCACACTTGCTAATCACTAAGGCAATTATGAGTTCCTTGTTAGTAACATCAAAATAAGTGTTGAGGTGTTTGGGAAAGGATGTTGCTTTTGCATGAACTCTGGGGACTGTCAGAGTCTCCTATGGAGAAATATTGATATTTGACAGATGAGGGACTTGCTGAGAGTTTGTGTGTCTCACTAAACTCCAAGATTGCTTGAGTCCTTGACCCTGATTCTTGCTTATTTAGTCTTCTTTCCCCTTCTTCCCCATTCCTTCATCTAAAGGCAGAGGCTGGAACCAGTATCCAGACCTATCCCATGGCCCAATGGCCTCATCTCCAGGCAGGTCAGGCTGTGGAGAGTGCAGACCAGAGCAAGCGCTCCTGATTGTGACATCTGTTAGTGTCATCAATCCATCCATTCGTGTGGAACTTGTCACTAGGAAGTAAGACTCACTCGGAAATAAGCCACCGAATGACTGAGTTTCTTGGAGTATCTTCTGAGGGACATTAAGTGGAGGCATTGGGGGAGAAGCCTTCTGAACACAGAAACTGTCCCTAACACTTGAAAGGTCCTGGGCTTCAGTGAAGAGACCTGGATGTAATGTTACCACTTTCCACAGGGATGTTCAAAATGATGGTATTCAACATTTTTTGTGGAGTCTTGAATGAGCCAGTTGAGACTGCAGATGCCCAAAAATGAGCTTCTGCATATTGACAGCCTGTAACACCTGTGTTTTCTGGTACAGCAGCAGTGGACATGTATGACTTAGCTGGAGAAGGATGTCAGTCCAGCATCAACAGCAGCTGATGGGATAAAAGTGGGATATCCAGCATACATGTGTGCATGCATAGATTCAACTCCAAACTTCAAACCTGCAGGAAAGGATGGAATATAAGTAGATACTGCAGTGGGTACACTCCCTGCAGCCAACCGCAGTACCTGCTGGTGTGATGATCTGGACCCCGGGTTGTGCTCCAGGCTGTGATCAAGTACCCTCTGGTGGAGAGTGGCTGTCACACCTCTATTGTCACTGACCTGACTTGATCAAAAATTTCCAGGAACATACTGAACCTAGAGTCTGGCCACACAAGAGACAAGACAGATGAACAGGTCCTACTAGGATAACTATGTGGCCAGGTGTCTCCATAGCAAGCAGGTTTCTGTCTAGATGGCCCGAGAGAACTAGCCTATTCATGATAATGTGGTGTGGGAGCTGGGTCTTGTCATGATATGTTACAAGGTGTAGAGGAGACAAGGTGTAGGGAGAGCTGGACCAGCTATCAGGAAGAGAGGACATGGGAAAAACCCCATCCCTTGGGCAGCTGGACCTTGAGTCCCCACTCTCCTTAATCCCTCAGCTGAGCTCGAGCCACTCATCTCCTTGCTCTTTGGAACTGAAGGGCCCTGAAGCCCTTTGCTCAGCCTTTTAGGGGAGAAACACATTCACAATAGATAAGCAACAATTCACAATAGATGAGGTACAGATAAGCTCTGTGAATTATGCTGCTATAAACAATGTGGCCGCATCACTGAAGTATGCTGATTACATGTACTGAGGAGTGGTGAAGCTGGGTCAAAAGGTGGTTCCATCCCAAGTTACTTTTTTTGTTTTTTTTTTTTGAGGAATCTCCATACTGCTCTCCAGAGTGGTTGCACCAACACACAGTACCAACAATAATGTATAATTTTATTGGCGTGTTGCTTGCTTTTATTTCACAAACACCATCTATTCTTCACTGCTTTCTTAGATGGCCTGGTTATGCCTACCTCACTGCTTGCGTCATCACAGTTTTGGTGATTTAGTTAATTAATTACTTATTTTTAGAAAGGAGAAAAGAAAACATCAACAAAAATCTTGTTCATTTTTAGTTTTCACAACCTTAAATGCTATCATTTTATAGTATTCAGGAGAAAAAAATCACATAAAGCAACTGACAAAGATTACTAATGAGTTGAATGTAAAGGAAGATCATAGTGTCAAAATTTATATAACATGTCTTTGGATTCATTTCTATAACTCAGTGTATCTAAGTTAAGTTGGAAATGATGATATGGGAATATTCTAGGACAGTGACTTTTGGATATCACCCTACAAGTGGTGGAAGTCTATCCCAGGCAGAGAATTGTTTGCAACAGCCCCTAAGAAATAAAAGCACCAGCATTAGACAGATCAACTAGCAAACTGTCATTTCTATGAAGCATCGCATTAGTGATACAGTGTTGAGAATCAGTGAGGATCCTAGTTTCCCCACTATTGAAGCAGGAACACTCAAGACACACTGAAATAAGAGAAAAGATAGAACAAGGATAGAACAGAGTGAGAGAGACACAGACTCCTTCACAGAGGCAGAAAAGGGAGTCCAAGTTGGAGGTTGGTGCCCCAGGAAGTGGAAAATATCCTTCCTTTTCACACATTATAGATTTCCTTTGTTCTTATGTTCCCTTTGCCTAAATGACCAAAAGGTGGAGTGACCAAGAAGTGGAATAATCCCAGGACTAGAAGGAAGTCACCCTGTCTACAGGCAGAAAGGAAGCAACTCAGGAGCATTAATTAAGAACTCATGTTGGGAGGAACAGTTTTCTGGAGGCAGGTATCCTTGGAAACTTGTTTGTGGAGGGGGAAGTGTCCTGAAGTTTTAGAATTTTATTTCCTTTTATTTTGATCCAGTTCCTCCTGATCTGACTGTATCATTCATTACCTACACTGACTGGCTTTTGCCCCCTGACCTCATATGCAATTGCTGCCTTCTCAACCCAACAGCACTGGATGGCTATCTGAATATCTACACTGTGTCTGTGGAGAAATAAGGAACACTCACTGGCCAAATAATTACTGAGGAAATATAAATCATAATGGTCAAAATACAGTACATTGTCCTCTTAGGTTTCTCCTCCATCCTGTATACATTGCCATCTGACAGGTTTGAGGGACACAGTCCACCTAAGTTCACCATCACTGCTGACTCATTTGCAAGTCTGGATATTAACAAAATCAGCCTTAGGTAAAGTAACTACCTACAGGAACTCATGGAACTCACAGAAATCTCTTAGGCCACTGGCTATTGTTCACTACAGGGAGGGGATTCAGGTTACAGCCAACCCAGGTAAGGAGTGGATAGGAAGAGTCCAGGAGAGGCTCCCAATGTGGAGCTTCCCATATTCATCCCTGTAGGGTCACTGTTTCCACACCTTGTGGGACAACACTCTTGGATACTGTCTAACAGGGAAAATCACCTAAGATTTAGTGTCCAGAGTTTCTCCTGGAGCCTGTCACACACTGTCCACATGACTGAGTTTATCCTCAGCATCTCCAGAGGATGGGTATTTACTGAAGAACCCCAAGCCCACACAGTTCATATCATTAGAGTGTCTGGTGGCCAAGCCACAGGCAAGCACAAGCCCTCCTTCAGGCATCACATTTCACAGGCCTGAAGACAACTGTCCAGTGGCAAAAGATAAAGACCTGACCTCATTGGAGTAAGGCTGATTTTCCACTTCATTCCACCTCCTGGGATCTGCTGTAGGCTCCCTTATAGCATGTGAGCATGCTTGCCAGGAAATCTGCATTTTGTATAGCACTGACAGGACATAGGCAGCCACAGGATAATGTGAGTATGTCCAGCCTTTCAAAGAGCCAGTAAGGGGTGGAGATGTGTTTAAAGAAAAGGAGACTCCATTCTATGAATTTATTACAGTCATTAGCACATCCTGTTATTAAGTTGATTACTCATTTTCCCCTCAACCGACCAACAATACTTTGGGTTTTGTAAGTCTTCAGTCCATACTCTAAATGCAAGTCAAGGTGTAGAGCCATAAGGCTATCACATGCTTCCCAACCAAACACACACTCACACACACACACACACACACACACACACACACATGCATGTGTTTCCTCATATGTGTCACTCCCACATGCTTACCATCAAATGCTGACACACACATGCTTTCCCATGATCTCATAGTTACCTCATACCTTCATTCACACTTGAAATACAGACACCAATGCAATGCTAATAGTTCCACTCACTTTTACTCACTCGCTGTCACCTGTTGTGTGTGTGTGTTGCAGTAATTCTTGCCATCTATGAAGTTGTGTACATCTCCAAGTCTGTGAATGCCAGAGTATGGGTTGTCACAGCTGTCCCCTTTTTGTGATTCCCAGCCCATCACATAATACAAGGACAATATTTCACATGCACAGCATATAAACAGTATTCTAATAATTGTTAGGTAATGTCATGAGGAAGTTGGAGAGTGTGGGGGTGTGACTGAGTGTGATAGGGTGAGGGTGGACCCATGTGGAGGACAGTGGTCACAGGGTTAGGGTGGTGCACAGGGCCACAGATGAAACCATCAGATCCTGCTGCTGTCATTGGTGAGGGAGTCTCTTATTACACTTAATTTTATCAATATGATCTTTTTTTCCCTCATGTCATTAATGGGCTTCCATATTGGTAGAGAATATGTATTTACAAAATTATGATATGAAATGGCATTGAATGGAGGGAAGGGCTATGGGGGTAAGGATGATAGTGGAGTGAAACAGACATTATTACCTCAGGTACATACATGACTGCATGACCCATGTGATCCTACAATATGTACAATCAGAAAAATGAGAAACTATACTCCATTTATATATGATTGATTAAAAGGTATAAATGCATTCCACTGTCATGTACAACTAATTAGAATAAATAAAAATTAAGAAAAAAAGGTTTGAGGATTATGCAAATCCAAAATAATTGAATAACATTTTGTACACTAGTCCAGTGGCTTAGTTACAATTTGTATCATTAGGATCATTGTTCTTTCTTTTGCTTGAATCTGTATTAAAATCTTCACAGATATTTCCTCTCATTCCATTTTCCTCATAATAGCTAAAATATGGTGAAATAAAGAAGTAACTAGAATTGGGGTAGAAAACTTCCAGGACAGAAAGAAATGCATAGGTCACTTTTAGTCCTTCTTGTGATAGACCACAGAACTTCATGCCCCCTCCAAGGGAGATCCTATCTGCCTCCAGGGATCATGGATGAGTAAGAGCCTCTCCAAACACTTTAGTACATCTCAAGACATGCTATCATGAAACTGATAATTGTTGTTGAAAAGTGTCACCTGGGGAGAGATTTTTCAGCAGTGTCCTCAGCTCCCCAAGCCTGGAGCCCATTAGTGCTACAGATGCAGTGATAATTGCAGATCCCAGGGGAGGGGAGGTCACAGAGTCACAGACCCATATCCCGGGAGCTGGTCACCTCCCTGCAACACACATCCTGGTCAGTAGACCTATATACTGAGATCACCATCCTGGCAAAGAGAAAGAAGCTGGTGAATTCTTTGTAAGCACTGTCAATCTGAGCAGCATCTGAGGGAAGAACCATTTCGAGAGTCTGGGTAAGTGAACACCAGAAAAGGGGGATGTTGAATTTAATACTATAGGAGCCAGAGCCACATAGGGAGTATAACAGTATTGACCATTGGGTTCAATACTCTAAATATTAATGGGATTCCAGACACAGCCCCAGTCCCTTATGGATCTTAATTTAACTCATCTGATCCTCTCTGGCAGTGATTGCTGTTGGTTAATCCAAGGGAAAATGAAACTGATTCTCAAGGAGTAACAGGAGTTTGTTTTAAAATCACTCAAATGCTCAGGATCCATTACAAAATTTCTACATTTAATCTTCATAATTTCTAAAGATTAACCTAAAACCTCTCCATGATTGTTCTTTAGAATGGGACAAATTGACAGAAATCTGCTAGTCCTGTGTAGGAAGTGATCTGATGGTGATTGCTTGAGCAGTAAGTTTTCTCTGACTCTGAGCATGGTGCAGCTAAAGGAGACAGTACTTGTACCACTCTTGAAACAATCACAAATTATGATTATGGTGAGGTTATTTCTTCCTTAAGGTGGAAAGAAACAGGTATTTTAAAAATGAACATAATTATTACAGGTCTCCAACACCACATTTCAAGTATATTTCCTATTTTTTTCTTTAAAAGTACCCTCTTGATAGAAGATGGGCACAGAATATCTCTTCACTGTATATGCAAGTTTCTTTGAACATAAAATTTCTGTAAACAATTAAGCCAGCTAAATGCATGCATTCAAATGACTGCATAAATTCTAATGTTTGACTTTTAAATTCACAAATGTTCATGCCATAGATATGGCAGTGGGCATGGATGACTCCTATTGTAATATGCTTCTCCAAACTTGCTTCTTTGCAATAGTTTTACTTAATTTACTAATTAATCAACTCATATATATCTGCTGAATTCAGTCAATGTTTTGTTTCTACTGTATACTGTTATTGTGTGTTGTTGCTTAATGTCCCAGTACATGGGACATGGCCTGGGCATGTGGCAAAATTCCTGTCATAGGAACTATTGAACTTGTGTTCCTCACACACAACCCAGGGAGTCATGGGGAGTCCATCCTGAAGTGGAGCCAGTCCTGAGTCACCTCATGTAACTTACCACAGGACAGGTGCCTGCAGTGCTGAAGGTCCCTCAGCACATCTGCAGTTATTAAAATATCTGAATGTTCCTTCATAATTGATATTGAATCAATGCCAATCAATGCATTAATGTAAATCTCTACAAGCAAATGGTAACATTTTACAATGAAAAGGAAGCAAGTACCACTAGTTTAGAAGATAATAGGAATACAGAAATTCAAAAGTAAATAATGAATCTGATTGACGAACCCTGTTTATTTGCTTTAGGGATGGTTGCTGTACTGTTCTGCTGCTGTCACTGCTCAGCCAGCTTCAAGACACCTCTAATCCCCTAATCAGAGTATTAATTTACAGAGACACTTAACCTCTGTGTACTTGAGATCTGCTGGTCTTTATGAAAAGTCATTGTAGTGCCTGCCACACATAGAGGAGATTCAAGAATCACCATGTGGTGCCTTCACAGCAGGGATTAATACACACTCATACTTTTATCTGTTCACAAAACCACATGATAGAAAAAGGAAAATGTGAAGTAAATATTATGAGCAGGAACTCTGGAGATTGGGCAATGCTGGATTTTGGTTGACAGGACACATGCAGCTCAGGCTTCCTGCTCTCCTACAGGACTCTTTGGCTGGGACAGCAGAGAAAAGACAGGATGGCAGCCAGTGATGTAACTGTAGGAGTCATCTTCCTGGCACAGATTTTTGTTGGAGCTCTGGGCAATTCTCTCTTCTCCTCCATTTTCTGGTGCTTTACTGGGGGCAGGGTAAGACACACAGACTTGATCCTTAAGCACTTGACTGTGGCCAACTTGTTAACTCTCCTATGTAGAGGAGTTCCCCAGACTGGCAGCTTTTGGAATGAAAGATTTCCTTAGTGATTTTGAATGCAAGCTGCTTTTCTATGTTCACAAGGTGGGCAGGGGTGTCTCCATTGGCAGCATCTGCCTTCTGAGCATCTTCCAGGCCATTACCATCAGTCCTGGGGACTCCAGGTGGGCAGCACTTAAAGAGAAAGCTCCAAGATATATGTGCTCCTCCACACACCTAAACTGGATTCTGTACAGCCTTTTAAATGTTATGTTTCCAGTGGTCATGACTGGAAAATGGAGTCACACATCAGCTGTCTAAAAGATTTTGGACACTGTTCTACTGTTCGTCATGACACAACCACAGACTCACTGTTTGCAGCATTGCTCTCATTCCCTGATGCTGTGTGTGTGGGGCTCATGCTGTGGTCCAGCAGCTCCATGGTGCTCATCCTGCACAGGCACAAGCAGAGAATGCAGCACATTCATAAGGCCAGGTGCCCCAAGTTCTCCCCTGTGTCTAGAGCCACCAAAACCAACCTCTTCCTGGTGAGCACTGTTGTCTCTTTTTACACACTTTCCTGCATCTTCCAGATTTGTGTGACTGTTAATCATAATGCCAACTGGCTCATGGTGAATGTGGGTGCAATAGTCTGTGAGTTTTTCCCAACTATCAGCCCCTTCCTGCCCATGAGATGGGACTCCAGTGCATCCAGGCTCTATCTCACTTGGATAAGAAATAGGAAAATCCCTGATATGAGAAACATGTAAATTGTAATTAATTGAGCAATTCTTATTTTTCCCTTATTCTTACCCACAATATTGAAAGAACAACTTATGCACAATGATATCATGTGATATCACTTGTGAGTGTTTTATGCACATGTATTTATATGTGTGCCTATTTATATGTGTGTGTTTGTGTTCCTGAGCATGTGTGCATGCATACAATTTGGATTATGTTCATATACAAGAAGCAACATTCTGGAAAATTATATGTAGCACATGTGAATTTCTGAGTTCACATAATAGTAATTAAAAAACAATAAGCACTTGAGATTGAAATCTACTTTATTTTACATTTTCCTAGTATCCTGGTTGATATTCTTATTAAAACATATGGACTTCATTTCCAGTAGAGAGCATGAGCAGAAACTGAGTGTAGTCTGTCCTTCCAGGCCCTCTGGAGCCCTAGGGTGCCCTCCAGTCACAGACCAGAGAGTGATCTCTAGACCTGGGATGGGACACAGCCTCGGCCTTGCAGACCCCTGTATCTTCTGCTGGGAGTACCGCTGGCTGACCAGACTGTGAAGGACCAGTGAGTCTATCCCCCTGGTTGGATGACCTGATGGCACCATGACCAGAGGTATCCTGGACCCAGGACTCCGGACTCCCTGGTTGCAGGGTCTCCTGATCCATTTCTGTCCATCTCAGCAATAGTTGCAGCTAAGGACGTGGTGCTTTTGGGTGGCTCTGAACAATGCCTGACAAGAGGGCAGGGCAGCAGGAGCTTGGAGGGCTTAAGAAGGCAAGTGGATGCCCAAAAGCTAGGAATTCCCATGGACAGCAGAGCCATGCAAACTGGTGCACATGCCCAGGATGCTCTGTGTCCCTGCCCTCCATGCCCATTCTTGACTAGGCAAATAAAGTCCGGGACTGTGAGTGAATCCCCCAAAGAAGACAGACAGGTGTAATGGTTAGCGACCTTGGGCAGTTGGTGTTCTATCATAGAGAAAGGAAGGAGGGACATGACTGTCTGACCACTTGGAGATGCCCCCTCCCATGGGAAAGATTTACCAGCTATTTTTAGACTGGTGCCTATAACATAAAAAAAAGCTGCTCTCAGTTTGCCCTGCAACCTTTTAAAACTTGTGCTACATCTGGACATTCTCAATGTAAAGAGGTTGCCTGACATAGGATGGGGTTAGAAAACAATGTCTTGTAAATGCCCATTTATTTTAGAAATATTAGGAATGTCACTTGGAGGTAACACTGAAGTGGATTTCGTAGACCCCCTCTAGGAGCAGCACTGCCCACATTTGTTGGGTGGGTTAAGGACATGGGGAAGACTGACTGTGAGGAGAAGGCGGTCCTCTGAAGACTGGTTTCATGTATGACATTTTCTGATAATAACCATTGATTTGTGTGTGCATTTTAGTCTTTATTACTGTATATATAAAAGAAAATGCTAAGTACATTTTTTGAAAATGGCTGTTTTCTAGATGTTCTAAAGTGTCTGAGATATGGTAAAAGTAGGAGTGGTATAACATTTGCATTGTGTAAATTTATTTTTGCTCAGATTTCTATGAAATGTATTGGGGGAGGGCAATAGCCAAATACCCTAAATTTATTTTTGTTCATATTTCTATGAAATGTATTGGGGGAGGGCAATAGCCAAATCCCCAGGTGTGTGCTGGTCCTCGGGAGAACCATGTCAGGGTGCTCACCATGAGGCAAGAGTTGCTCCTTATGTGAATGGGTTTTATTTAAATTTGTTGTGTGCATTGTGCACATAAAGAACAAATTAGATTTTTTCCATGGTGCGATCCAAGATGGTGGACTAGAGGGTGACTACATCTCCAGTCACTCCAGATCCCAGGATTCAAGAAGGGGAGGCATTGAGAGACTCGGACTAAAATAGAACCACAGGGTGAGTCTCCCCCACCTGGGGAAGCACTGCCCGGGCGGCAGGCCCGGATTCAGGTGGCTTATTAGAGTAAGGCAGAGCAGCTAGAGTCCTCCCCAGGCAGCCCTGCGCACTCTGGTGGTGGGCACCACCCACAGGGCCAGATTCTCCAGCATCTCGGAGCAGGCCCTCCAGTGAAAGCCTTTCTGCACAGAACCAAGCTTTAAGTCCCTGAACCAGGGTGGCAAGTACCTGCCCGCAGGTTGCTTCAGGGACAAGGAAAGGGCAGCCAGGGACTTCCGCAAGCAGCCCACAGCCCGACCACCTCTGGCGGGAAGCACCTTTCCAGGCTAGCTTCTCAGAGCAGGACCCCAGTGAAAGCCTTTCCACACAGAGCCAGCTCCAAGTCCTGGAACCAGTAGCAGGCTAGGGGCAGCTTTCCTTGGAAGCACTGCATTATCAAGTTACTCTAAGACTTCAGGCTACTGAAGGCAGGAAGGAGATATGCTGAAAATCTACAGGGACACCATAAGCCCATAGAAGAATTCTGCAATATCACAAAGTCCCACTGACATCTGACCAATATGAGAAAACAAGGGAAGAAGATATCCCAAACAAACCTAGATACTATATCAATAAACCCCAATGACAGCACAGCAGAAGAAATGTCTGAAAGGGAGTGCAGGATGTACATAACTAAAACAATCAGGGAAGCAAATGAGGAGATGAAAGAGCAAATGCAGGCATTGAAGGAAGAGATGAAAGAGCAAATGCAAGCATTAAATGATCACACCAATCAATAGTTAAAGGAGCAAATACAGGAGGCAAGAGATCATTAAAATAAAGAGTTAGAGATATTGAAAAAAAAAAAACAAACAGAAATCCTTGAAATGAAGGAAACAATAAATGAAGTTAAAAACTCCATAGAAAGCATAACCAATAAGATAGAACACCTGGAAGACAGAACCTTAGATATTGAAGACAAAATATTTAATCTTGAAAACAAAGTTGGCCAAACAGAAAAGATGGTAAGAAATCATGAACAGAATCTACAAGAACTATGGGATATCATGAAAAGGCCAAATTTAAGAATTATTGGGATTGAGGAAGGCTTAGAGAAACAAACCAAAGGAATGAACAATCTATTAAATGAAATAATATCAGAAAATTTCCCAAATCTGAAGAATGAAATGGAAAACCAAGTACGAGAGGCTTATACGACTCCAAATATACAAAATTACAACAGACCCACACCAAGGCACATTATTATGAAAATACCTACCATACAAAATAAAGACAGAATTTTAAGGCTGCGAGAGAAATGAATCAAATTACATTCAGGGGGAAACAAATAAGAATATCACCAGATTTTTCAATCCAGACCCTAAAAGCTAGAAGGGCCTGGAACAACATTTTTCAAGCCCTGAAAGAAAATGGATGCCAACCAAGAATCTTATACCCAGCAAAACTTACTTTCAGATTTGACGATGAAATAAGATCCTTCCATGATAAACAAAAGCTAAAGGAATTTACAAAAAGAAAGCTGCGGCATTACAGAACATTCTCAGCAAAATATTCCATGAGGAAGAGATGAAAAACAATGATGCAAATTATCAATGGAAGGAACTAGCCTAAAGGAATAGCCAAATAACGGGGAAACCATATCATGTCAAAAAACAAAAATGAGTCAAATGACTGAGAATACAAATCATATCACAATAATAATCCTGAATGTTAATGGCCTGAACTCATCAATCAAAAGACATAGACTGGCAGAATGGAATAAAAAGAAAAATCCAACAATTTGCTGCCTGCAAGAGACTCATTTCATAGAAAAAGATACCCATAGACTGAAGATGAAAGGATGGGAAAAAACATACCATGCACACAGACACAGTAAAAAAGCTGGAGTATCCATCCTCATTTCAGATAATGTGGACTTCAAGTCAAAGGTAGTCAGAAAGGATAAAGAAGGTCATTTCATACATCTTAAGGGAAGCATAAATAAGCAAGATATAACAATCATAAATATCTATGCCCCAAACAGTGGCTCATCCGTGTATGTCAAACAAATCCTTCTCAATTTCAGAAACCAAATAGACCATAACACAATAATATTAGGTGATATTAACACGCCTCTCTCACCACTGGACAGTTCTTCCACACAAAAATTGAACAAAGGAACCACAGATCTCAATAACACAATCAATATTTTAGAATTAATGGACATTTATAGAATATACCATCCAACCAAGAGCGAATACACTTTCTTCTCAGCAGCACATGGATCCTTCTCTAAAATAGACCATATATTATGCCACAAAGCTAATGTTAGCAGATACAAGAAGATAGAGATACTACCTTGTATTCTATCAGATCATAATGGATTGAAGTTAGAAATAAATGAAAGAGTAAAAATCAGAAACTATTCCAACACCTGGAGATTAAACAATATGGTATTATATGATGAATGGATAACAGAAAATAATAGGAAGGGAATTAAAAAATTCTTAGAGGTAAATGAGAACAAAGAAATATCATAACAAAATCTCTGGGACACTATGAAAGCAGTACTTAGAGGGAAATTTATATCATGGAGCGCATTTAATAAAAGAAGTAAATCTCAACAAATAAAAGACCTAACACTACAGCTCAAAGCCCTAGAAAAAGAAGAACAGACCAGCACCAAAAGTAGTAGAAAACAGGAAATATTTAAACTCAGAGCTGAAATCAATGAAATTGAAATAAAAGAAACAATACAAAAAATTGACAAAGTAAATAGTTGGTTCCTTGAAAAAAATAAACAAAATTGATAAACCTTTAGCCACACTAACAAAGAGAAGACGAGAGAAAACCCAAATCACTAAAATTCAGAATGAACAAGGAAATATCACAACAGACAGGACTGAAATACAAACATAATTAGAAGCTATTTTGAAAATCTATACTCCAACAAAATAGAAAATTTTGAAGACATCAAGAGGTTTCTAGAGACATATGAATTGCCTAAACTGAACGAGGAGGACATACACAATCTAAATAGACCAATTTCAATTAATGAAATAGAAGAGGTCAACAAATGCCTACCAACAAAGAAAAGTCTGGGACCACATGGGTTCTCAGCCGAATTGTACAAAACCTTTAAAGATGAGCTCATTCCAATACTTCTCAAAGTATTCAATAAAATAGAAGAGGAGGGAACCCTCCCAAACTCATTCTATGAAGCCAATAACACACTGATACTTAAACCAGACAGAGACACATCGGGGAAAGAAAATTTCAGACCAATATCCTTAATGAATATCGACACAAAATTTCTCAACAAAATTTGAGCAAATCACATACAAAAACATATTAAAAAGATAATGCACCATGATCAAGTGGGTTTCATCCCAGGGATGCAAGGTTGGTTCAACATCAGGAAATCAATAAATGTAATACAACACATCAATAGTCTTAAAGTCAAGAATCACAGTTTCAATGCAGGGTGGCTGCATTTCATGTTGCACCAGGACTCAGGATTCAAAAGAGGAGATATTGAGAGACTTGGGACTAATTCAAAGCAGCCGTGTGAGTCTCTCCCGTTGGAGAGACGTCCCGGATGGCACGGTAGTCCCGGAACGCAGGGAACTTGGTGAAGTAGAGCTGCTGGCGAGACACCACTCCCCCCACTGGAGTAGTGAACTCGGACAACTGAGAGCGTCTTTGAGGAAGCCACTCACCACAGCGCTGGGACTCGGAGCAGCCACTGGGGCTCCGGTGGCTGCCCAGGGGGGGAGCGGCAGGGAGAGCTGTGTGCACTCAGAACACTGGGGCCTGCCCTGAGGAGGAAGAGGAGGAGCATGGCTGCTTGGATTCGGAGTGGCTATACCAGAGCTGCGGGTGGTTGCCAAAGGAGGAGCGGAGCAGCGAGCTGTTTGGACTCAGACCACTTCTGAACACCGGTGCCTGCCCAGAGGAGGAGGAGGAGGAGGAGGAGAAGGAAGAGGAGGAGGAGGAGGAGGAAGAGCTCGGCGGGTCGTTTAGACTCGCAGTGACAGCATTAGAGCTCCAGGCGGCTGCTCAGAGGAGGAGGCAATTGGTGAGTTGTTTGGACTTAAAGCGACCGCTCCTGAACACCGTGGGGCTGCCTCAAGGAGGAGCGGTGGGTCGCTTGGTCTCAAGTGGCCACACCAGACCTCCGGTCGACTGCCCAGAGGACGCGTGCAGTGGGTCACATGGATTCAGAGCCACTCAGAGTGACCACTCCTAAACACCCGGGGGGTTACCTGGAGGAGGAGGAGGAACAGGGAGGGTCATTTCGACTCGGAGTGATTGATTGCCCAGGGCTACGGGTGGTTGGCAGGAGGAGGAGGCATGCAGTGAGTTCCTTGGACTCCCAGTGACCGCACCAGAATACTGGGCCGCTGTCTGGATGAAGAGGCGTGCGGCGGGTCTCTGGGACTCAGAGCGATTGTATGGGGCCCCAGGTGGCTGCTCAGAGGAGAGGCCGCATAGCCAGGCGATTAGGCGCAGAGCAGGGTCCCAGTATCTAGGAGGCTTCTTGGTGGAAGAGCCCCACAGAGACAGGCTTAGGGGAGGAGCAAAGGTTCCAGGACTGCAGGCAGATTCTCTGAGGAGGGGCAGCCTAAGGAGATTCATCTGCGAAGGGTGAGGCTCCCAGGCCCAGCAGGTAGGGCCAGGCCCCTGGGAAATTTGCAGAGGAAGGCAGCCCAGCCCAGGCGGTAGCTGTAAATTGAGGGGAACCTCTAGGAGGGAACTGACTAGCGAGACCTCCCCACCGGGTGAGTCTTCCCTGCCGGGTGAGGTTTCCCCACAAGGACGGTAAAACCAGAGAAACAGGCCCAAACAGTCCTTGCCTCAGCCCGCAGCTTAGTTCCCCTTTGGATGACCATTCGTCAACAAGTGGAGGCATCTCTGCCCACTAGCAGGGAATATACCCCACCTGAAGGCCACCACTCCTAGAGAGGCAGCTTCCTTGTGGAGCACCGCATTATCAACTTCCTCCAAGACTTCAACCTACTGAAGGCTAAGAGGGGATATACTAGAAATCTTCAGGGACATTATAAGTCAGTAGAGGAAATCTGCAATATCTCAGTGGTCCACTGATACCTGAACAATATGAGAAAACAAGGAAAGAAAATGCTGCAAACAAATCTAGATGTTACATCAATAAAACCCAATGACAGCATGGCAGAAGAAATGACAGAAAGGGAGTTCAGAACTTACATAATTAAAATGATCAGGGAAGCAAATGATCAGATGAAAGAGCAAATGCATGCACAGAATAATCAGATGAAAGAGCAAATGCAGGCATTGAATGACCACAAAAATCAACAGTTAAAAAAGCAAATACAGGAAGCAAAGATCATTTCAATAAAGAGTTAGAGATATTGAAAAAAAAACAAACAAACAGAAATCCTTGACATGAAGGAAACAATAAACCAAATTAAGAACTCCATAGAAAGCATATCCAGTAGGATAGAACACCTGGAAGACAGAACCTCAGATACTGAAGACAAAATATTTAATCTTCAAAACAAAGTTGATCAAACAGAGAAGATGGTAAGAAATAATGAACAGAATCTACAAGAACTATGGGATATCATGAGAAGGACAAATTTAAGAATTATTGGGATTGAGGAAGGCCTAGAGAAAAAAACCAAAGGAGTGAACAAACTATTCAATGAAATAATATCAGAAAATTTCCGAAATCTGAAGAATGAAATGGAGAATGAAGTTCAATAGGCTTATAAGACTCCAAATACACAAAATTACAACAGACCTACACCAAGGAACATTATAATGAAAATACCTAACATACAAAATAAAGACAGAATTTTAAATGCTGTCAGAGAAAAGAACCAAATTACATTCAGGCGGAATCCAATACGGATATCAGCAGATTTTTCAATCCAGACCCTAAAAGCTAGAAGGGCCTGGAACAACATTTTTCAAGCCCTGAAAGAAAATGGATGCCAACCAAGAATCTTATACCCAGCAAAACTTACCTTCAAATTTTACGATGAAATAAAATCCTTCCATGATAAACAAAAGCTAAAAGAATTTACAAAAAGAACGCCAGCATTACAGAACATTTTCAGCAAAATATTTCATGAGGAAGAGATGAAAACCAAAGAAGCAAATCAACAAAGGAAGGAATTATCCAAAAGGAATTGTCAAATAAAGGAGGAACCAAGTTGTGTCAAACAAATAAATAAATAAAATTTAAAAAATGAACCAAATGACCGGGAAATGAAATCATATCTCAATAATAACCCTGAATGTTAATGGCCTGAATTAATCAATCAAAAGACATAGACTGGCAGATTCGATTGAAAAGAAAGATCCAACAATATGTTGCCTGCAAGAAACTCACCTCATAGAAGAAGATACTCATAGACTAAAGGTGAAAGGATGGGGAAAAACATACCATGCACATGGACTCAGCAAAAAAGCTGGAGTGTCCATCTCATTTCAGATAAGGTGGACTTCAAGCCAAAGTTAGTCAGAAAGGATAAAGAAGGTCATTTCATACTGATAAGGGAAGCAAAAATTAGCAAGATATAACAGTCATAAACATCTATGCCCCAAACCGTGGCTCATCCATGTATGTCAAACAAATCCTTCTCAATTTCAGAAACCAAATAGACTATAACACAATAATATTAGGTGATATTAACACGCCTCTCTCACCACTGGAGAGTTCTTCCACACAAAAATTGAACAAAGGAATCACAGATCTCAATAACACAATCAATATTTTAGAATTAATAGACATTTATAGAATATACCATCCAACCAAGAGCGAATACACTTTCTTCTCAGCAGCACATGGATCCTTCTCTAAAATAGACCATATATTATGCCACAAAGCTAATGTTAGCAGATACAAGAAGATAGAGACACTCCCTTGTATTCTATCAGATCATAATGGATGGAAGTTAGAAATGAATGAAAGAGTAAAACAGAGAAACTATTCCAACACCTGGAGATTAAACAATATGCTATTATATGAAAAATGGATAACAGAAGATATTAGGAAGGAAATTAAAAAATTTTTAGAGGTAAATGAGAACAAAGAAACATCATATCAAAACCTCTGGAACACTATGAAAGCAGTACTTAGGGGGAAATTTATTTCATGGAGCGCATTTAATATAAGAAGTAAAACTCAACAAATAAACGACCTAACACTACAGCTCGAAGCCCTAGAAAAAGAAGAACAGACCAGCACCAAAAGTAGTAGAAAACAGGAAATAGTTAAACTCAGAGCTGAAATCAATGAAATTGATACAAAAGAAACAATACAAAAAATTGACAAAATAAATAGTTGGATCCTTGAAAAAATAAACAAAATTGGTAAACATTTAGTCACACAAAGAGAAGACGAGAGAAAACCCAAATCACTAAAATTCAGAATGAACAAGGAAATATCACAACAGACAGGATTGAAATACAAAACATAATTAGAAGCTATTTTGAAAATGTATTCTCCAATGAAATAGGAAATTTCGAAGGCATCAAGAGGTTTCTAGAGACATATGAATTGCCTAAACTGAACAAGGATGACATACACAATTTAAATAGACCAATTTCAAGTAGTGAAATAGAAGAAGTCATCAAAAGCCTACTAACAAAGAAAAGTCTGGGACCAGATGGGTTCTCAGCCGAGTTCTACAAAACCTTTAAAGTGGAGCTCATTCCAATACTTTTCAAAGTATTCCATAAAATAGAAGAGGAGGGAACCCTCCCAAACTCATTCTATGAAGCCAATATCACCCTGATACCTAAACCAGACAGAGACACATCGAGGAAAGAAAATTTCAGACCAATATCCCTAATGAACATCGACGCAAAAATTCTCAATAAAATTTTAGCAAATTGCATACAAAAACATATTAAAATGGTAGTGCACCATGATCAAGTGCGTTTCATTCCAGGGATGCAAGATTGGATAAACATCAGGAAATCAGTAAATGTCATTCACCATATCAATAGACTCATAGTGAAGAACCACATGATTATTTCAATAGATGCAGAGAAAGCATTTGATAAAATACAGCACCCCTTCATGCTCAAAACACTAGAAAAAATAGGGAGAGTAGGAACATTCCTTAACATTGGAAAGGCCATCTATGCTAAGCCCATGGCTAATATCATTCTAAATGGTGAAAAACTGAAAGCATTTCCCCTAAGAACTGGAACAAGGCAGGGATGCCCTCTTTCACCACTCCTATTCAACATCGTCCTTGAGACTCTAACCAGAGTAATTAGACAAACCAAAAAAATTAAAGGGATACGAATTGGAAAAGAAGAACTCAAACTATCACTGTTCGCTGATGACATGATTATATATTTAGAGGAACCTGGAAATTCCACCAGAAAACTCTTAGAACTCATAAGTGAATTCAGTAAAATAGCAGGTTACAAGATCAATGCTCAGAAATCCAATCCATTTTTATACATAAGTGATGAATCTTCAGAAAGAGAATTTAGGAAAACTACCCCATTCACAATAGCCTGGAAAAAAATAAAATACTTGGGAATCAATCTCACAAAAGAGGTGAAAGACCTCTACAATGAGAACTACAGAACACTAAAGAAAGAAATTAAAGAACACCTTAGAAGATAGAAGATGGAAAGATCTTCCATGTTCTTGGATAGGAAGAATTAATATTGACAAAATGGCCATACTCCCAAAAGTGCTGTACAGATTCAATGCAATTCCAATTAAAATCCCAATGACGTACCTTACTGAAATAGAGCAAGCAATTATGAAATTCATCTGGAAGAATAAGAAACCCAGAATAGCTAAAGGAATCCTTAGCTGGAAGAGTGAAACAGGGGGTATTGCAATACCAGATCTTCAACTCTACTACAAAGCAATAGTAACAAAAACAGCATGATATTGGTACCAAAATAGACAGGTAGATCAATGGTACAGAATAGAGGACATGGACTCAAACCCAAACAAATACAATTTTCTCATACTAGACAAAGGTGCCAAAATATGCAATGGAGAAAAGATAGCCTCTTCAACAAATGGTGCTGGGAAAACTGGAAATCCATATGCAACAGAGTGAAATTAAACCCCTATCTCTCACCCTGCACAAAACTCAACTCAAAATGGATCAAGGACCTCGGAATCAGACCAGAGACCCTGCATCTTATAGAAAAAAATTTAGGTCCAGATCTTCAACTTGTCGGCTTAGGATCAGACTTCCTTAACAGGACTCCCATAGCACAAGTAATAAAACCTAGAATCAACAACTGGGATAGATTGAAACTAAAAAGCTTTCTCTCAGCAAAGGAAACCATCAGTAATGTGAAGAGAGAGCCTTCAGAGTGGGAGATTATCTTTGCCACTCATACTTCAGATAGAGTGCTAATTTCAAAAATCTATAAAGAACCCAAAAAACTGTACACCAAGAATACAAGTAATCCAATCAACAAATGGGCTAAGGAAATGAACAGATGCTACACAGAAGAAGATGTACAAGCAATCAACAGATCTATGAAAAAATGTTCAACATCTCTAGTAATAAGAGAAATGCAAATCAAAACTACCCTAAGATTTCATCTCACCCCAATTAGAATGGTGATTATCAGGAACACAAGCAACAATCGGTGTTGGTGAGGATGTGTGGAAAAAGGTACACTCATACATTGCTGATGGGGTTGCAAATCAGTGCAGCCACTCTGGAAAGCAGTATATATATTCCTCAGAAAGCTTGGAATGGAACCACCATTTGACCCAGCTATCCCACTTTTTGGTCTATACCCAAAGGACCCAAAGGACTTAAAATCAGCATACTACAGAGATACAGCCACATCAATGTTCATAGCTGCTCAATTCACTATGGCCAGATTGTGGAACCAACCTACATGCCCTTCAGTTGATGAATGGATAAAGAAATTGTGGCATATATATACAATGGATCATTACTCCACCATGAGGAATGATAAAATTATGGTACTTGCAGGCAAATGGATGAAATTGGAGAATATCATGCTAAGTGAGATAAGCCAATCTCAAAAAACTAAAGGACGAATGATCTCGCTGATAAGCGGATGAGGACATATAAGGTGGGGTCGGAGGTGTTAAAGTTAGGGTTAGGGTTAGGTTTAGGATTAGAGATAAGGAGGGTGGCAAGAATGGAGAAAGGAAGGACTGTATAGAGGGAAAGGAGGGGTGGGAAAATTTGGGGGAAGGGGAAAATTAAGAGAACGAATCAAACAACATTACCCTATGTAAATTCATGATTTTTAATTAAAAAAAAGCAACATAAGGACACTGCATTGTCATATAACTTTGGAAAGTGCATGAGTGTCCTCTTTTGAAGAAGACAGTCTCAAGGCAAATGACGTTGGGTTCCCAGAAGGAGGAACAAAGAAAAAGTGGAAGACACGACCAGCTATGTGCTCTAATGAGAATTAAGGGAGAGTCCTTTGGTAAGCATCATGGTGCCCATGGAATCACCCCATCCTGAGAGGGAAAACAATTTCAAAGATGAGGCCTCTAATAGACTGTCAACTTTGATTGAAATAGCCCAGGAATTTGGAGGTGAGATGACCTGATAGATCAAAGACCTTCAGTACTTCCTATGGCTTAGGAAGTAGTCAGGGAAGTAAATAATACTAAGAAGAACAGCTCCATAAATAATGCCAGGAACAGTAATAGCAAGAGCTGCACTAATAATAATTAGATGAAAACACTATTATATTTCAGCCACCATTTTAAGTACTATACATGTAATAATGTATTTACTATCTTAAAATTTATTCATTCGCTTAGAAACTTTTTAAATGCTTACTGTGTGCAAGGTGCTGTAAACAAACACGAAAAATCTCCAGCCCTTAGGAACTTCATTATAGTGAAGAAAGATAATGACTGATACAAAAACAGTTAATAAGTTACATAGTATGTTGTAAAGTGAGAAATGGTATGAAAAATAATAGAGTAAGCTTAGTGCAGTGGTGCACGAATGCAGGGATCAATTTGCATTTATTAAATAAATAAATGTGTATTTGTGAAATAGGGAAACCAGATTTGGTAATTTAAAACATTTGTGTATTTACAGAATGAATGCCGCTGCTAGGCAGAGTTTAGAGAATATAAGACTATAAAATAATAGATTGATATTTATAAATTAGAATTATCTATGATCCTTGCATAAAACCCCTCAGAATTCCATCTTTGCTGATTGTTCATATGTTCCTGGTGCTATACACAGTGTGCGTGTTGTTAGCATGACTCTTAAGTATTATATTTGTGTTTCTGTTTATGAAAGGTACATGGCTTTATTCCTGTTACAGCAGAATAGATGTGTGAGGAGGGATCTAAAGATAGACTCCATCTACATATTTTTAGATGTTCTTTAACCATGAAGTCAAAGTGTTCTGAACAAACCCCTGTTGGATGTGATATTTCTTGCTGTAAACAGTCTGTGGCAATTCTGTAACATCTACCAAGTACCGTGAGGGAGTTTGATGGGGCAGGAATCACAGCAATCTGAGAATGTCTTTTGGGATCCTTCCAGTTGTACTAAGAAAAGATTGGAGGGACTAGATGAAAGCACGGAGGTTGGTGGAATGAAGAGGAGGAAACAAGACGACGTTGAACTAGATCCTGACAGTTGGCCAAGAATGCTAGGGACCCCGTTTGAGAAAAAAGACTTCAAGCTCTCTGTGAGGGTGGAAAGTTGTAGGTTACTGTGCTTTATGTGAATTTGAGTATATTTGGTATGATATTGGTTAGCTTTTTTCAAAGAAGGAAAACTAAGCCCCCCAAAAGAAAAGAAAATATACCATGTCTCCCACATGTGTGCTGCCTAGAGGATGGAATCTGTGATAAATGTCCCTGTCGGATTGATTCTGTTCTTAAAAAAAAAAAAAAATAACAAATTAGTCCTAAGCAACATCTAGTCTTTCTAGATGTAAAGGAGTTTGACGATGTATGACATAAGTACAATTAGTAAACAAATTTTGTTTGTTTTGTGTTACAATTCCTATGAAGGATTATAGTCCAAAAATTTGAGCATTTTAGCTCACTGGGTTGAAGGACCAGAATGCTCATATTTTGAAGACATTTTCAAATTAGAACTATTGCTACATATGTGAAGTTTCTTCAACACTCTCATGTACATGATTGACAAATTGAGTTCTTACTGAAAACATCTAGTTTGTCTAGATGTTTAGAAGTGTCTCATGTATGTTAAATGTAGAGATAATAAAATATCACTTTTTAAATATCTTTTTGCTAAAATTCATATGAAATAGTCTTTTGGGAATGGAACTGTTAAGCCACTTCTGTGATCAGTAGAGTACTGTCTGTACTTGTTCAGTGATAATTTCTGGGCCTAGTCACACAGGGAGGAAGGAGTAAGATAAGGGGAAAGAGAGCCAAAGAACAAAGGAAACTTCAGTCTATAACAGGGGCAGGGCACTCTCACTTCTTCTGATACTGGAATACCAACCATGGCCCCCTGCTCCTTCCAAGAGAAGTCTGTGTTACTAACTTTAAATAAAACCTGCTCTATATACCTGCCTTGGTGTGCTTGCCCAAGTGCTCATCATGTCAGCCCAGAACATGAATTCTGTTGTAACAAGCCTCCTAAAGCAGAAGCAGTAATTCAAGAATCAATAAATGGAAAAGAATCAAACTGAAAAACTTCTTCTAAGCAAAGGAAATAAAAACATGAAAGATCCTACAGAATGGGACAACATCTTTATCACACGCACCTCAGATAGAGCATGAAGATCCAGGATATATAAATAACTCAATAACTAATTACAACAAATTAAAAAAAACAAGAATTGTGAAATGGTCAAATTTGGCAGTAAATGGATAGAGCTAGAAAATATCCAGTTATGCAAAATAAGCCAAAAACCAAAGCCCAAATGATTTATGTGATATGCACTATTTCACAATAAATCTCTATGGAGGGTCTAGGGAACAATAGAGTTGCTTTAGATTAGGTAGAGGAGAGTGAGGAAGGGGAAGGTGTATTGGGGAAGTAAGGCTGGTAGAATTAATTAGCCATTATTATCCTATGTACATATATGACTACACAACTGCTGTGATTCTACACCATGTACAACCAGAAAAATGAGAAATTATACTCCATTGGTATATGATGTGTCAAAGTGCATTCTACTGTCATGTGCAACCAATTTGAACAAACTTTTAAATAGCAAATGGCAATTGACATATATTTTTTGTCAGTACTAAGACATAGTTTGAAAGGCAACTAAAATCTATGATGAAAAACATTAGATTGTTGATAAAGATCAG
>NC_136478.1:68174556-68233022 GCF_902686455.1 Sciurus vulgaris | reverse complement strand
CTGAGTAAGAGAGAGTTTGAAGACCTGGCCAGGATTTCGAGCGAGATGAAAAAATATAAGAGCCTCAAACCCTGAGAAAGAATCTCAGAACCACAAAATCAGGAATCCACCCAGCAAGTAGGACCAGCTATAGGGACCACAGAGACACCCCCACACCTCGGCAGTCTTGAGAGCACCGGATTTAATGACCACTTCTCAGATCAGCTGAGATGTGTTTAAGTGGTCTAGGGGACGTGCCTAAGGGGAACTCACCAATTTGGAGTCCGGTGTTGCATGCAGAAAACTGGGCATCCAGGTAAATGGCAGGTGAGTCTCTATCTGCAGGCACTGTGGCTATCGATGGGAATCCACTTGCCTAGTCAGCAGAAAAACCTATCCCGGGTTTTGGCACCAGATGTTAGGGGTCACTGGCTCAGTTGTGGCTCGCCAGTAGCTCCTAGAAAAATGCTCTGCAGACACAAGATCTCACTCAAAAGACTTTATTTATGGGGACGGATAAGATCCACTCAGGGTGGAAAAAGAAAAGAAAGAAGAAGAAATGGCATCTGGCTTCTCCCAGATATTGGAATTTCGTGGGCTGGGAGGAACCAATCGTGGAGGAGAATTCTTGCAGACTGACTGATGGACCAATAACATGTTAGAACGTAACGTGGGAGGCAGGAAGATGACAGCAGCATAAGCCAGGAAATTCCTATAACATAAGAGGCAGGCAGAACACAGACTGAAAGGTGATGGGGAGGCCGGAAGTTCCTGTAACAGAAGAGATGGGCAGAGCGCAGATTGACAGTGGTTGGGAGGTGGGAAATTCCTGTAATGGGAGAGAAAGGTGGCTTTATACCTTACATGCCCTATGACCGGTCCCTCCCTAATGCCTCTATGCAGGGGTGTGGTCAGCCAGGCGGTCCCTTCCCATGAGCTGTTGGGATTCATGGAAGACTGAAGGAACCCAGACTTGAGGACTCCCATCACCCTCACTGAGCCCAGGGTAATGCTCCAGGTAGCAGGTAAGTCTAGAACTTTCCTTGTGGACGAGGGTGCTACCTATTCTGTCTTGCCTGTCCCTCTCTGGGCCTTTAATTCCTTCCCGGATTTCAGTTATGGGAATTGATGGGAAACCCTCCTTCCCAAGCAGAACAGCTAGGTTAACCTGTGCCCTGGAGGGACATTCTTTTACACACTCTTTCCTGGTTATTTCCTCCTGTCCAGTACCCTCTACTCAGCAGAGATATTCTGCCACTCCTAGAAGCCACCCTACAACTTCCTCCCAGGCACACTGCTAGTGCTCACCTTCTTCTACCTCTGTTTCTTACATTCTCTAGTGTCTCAACACTACCTACCCTACCATTGCCCCAGACCTGGTTGAACCCCAAGTCTGGGATACCTCCAAGTCAGTCATAGCCTCCCAGCACAAGCCAGTCCTTATTCATCTGGAACCTCAAATCAAGTTTCCTTCACATTCCCAGCTTCCTATTTCCCATACTTACAGGGAAGGACTTATACCCATCACAGTCCAGTTACCTACTCAGGGACTCATTACCCCTACTGACTCCCCCTGTAACACCCCCATGTTGCCAGTACATAAACCCTCAGGAGCCTATTGCTTGGTCCAGGATCTCTGCCTAATTAATGAGGCAGTTATTCCCATCCACCCAGTGGTTCCTAACTCTTACACCCTTCTTTCCCACATACCCCCTTCTACCACCCACTTCACAGTCCTGGATCTGAAAGACATACTCTTCACAGTTCCCCTTCACCCTGACTCCTACTGTGATGGGCTGATAGATCTGGCTCCATGAGAATGTTATAGGCCAGACTCTAAAGGAAATGACTAAACAGACTCCATTTTGCTCTGAGACTCCATGTTATGTAGAAATTAAGCTTCACCCATGGGAACACCCCGCCTCTGTACCCATCATCAGTTACTTAGTGTGACATGTTTAACAATACAGAATGATAATTCCTATGTAAAGAAACATGTTCTCTTTTGATCCCTATTGTTCCTAAACAACGTATCATGTGAACGGTGATTGTGTGGATGTTAGTAACTATTCTTTAGTTTGTACCTAGGTAAGGTTCATTTTGACCCACTTCCCCTTCTGATAATGATCTCATGATGTTAATGTGTAATTTTGAATCATGGAACAGGCACTTATGATTAATGTGATTTTTGGTATAAGAACCCCTACAACCCTGTGGTCAGGGCTGTTCTCACAACAGCCATTTTTGGGGGCATTGTGTGAGACAGTCAGCTGGCTGGCTTAATAAAGGCCCTCAAATTTGGACATCTCAGTGGTGATTGGTCTGTTCTTAAGTTGTGCCAAATAGCACTACTACCTCTTTGCCTTCACATGGGAGGATCCTACTTCCTTTAGGTCTCAACAGCTGACAATGACAGTTTTACCACAAGGCTTCTGGAACAGTCCTCACCTTTTTGCACAAGACCTGGCTCAGGATTTGGCTACTTGTGACTTAGGAGAGAGCACACTCCTACAATATATGGATGACCTCCTCCTATGCAGCCCATCCCTTGAGGCCTCCCAGACTCACACTGCCCAGCTCCATAACTTCCTGGGGTCTCGAGGCTATCAAGTCTCTCCAGCCAAAGCCCAGCTCACCACCCCTTCAGTCACATATTTGGGCATACTCCTCACTCCTATCTCTAAGAGTCTCACAACAGATGGAATCCAAGACCTCTGTGACTTACAGCCACCAAAAATGTCACATTAATTTCTCTCCTTCCTGGGTCTGGCTGGCTTCTTCAGACACTGGGTTCCTAACTTTGTACTTTGTGCCAGACCCCTATATCAGGCAGCAAAGGAGACTCCACATGGGCCCTTTCCTCCCCCAGGATTGTAGCTAACTCTTTTTACAAGCTCGGGGATGCTCTCGAGTCCTCCCCCATTCTCTCTCTCCTAACCCTAACCATCCTTTCCACCTCTTTATGGATGAAAAACAGGGTGTTGCCACTGGCTTCCTCACTCAACCAACCAGACCTTCCTACAGGTGCCATATCTCTCCAAGCAGCTTGATTCTATGATTTGTGGGTGGCTACCATGCCTCCAGGCACTGGCAGCAGCAGCTGAATTAACTAAGGAAACCCTAAAACTCATCCTACTCCAACCAATAACTGTGTTGTCCACCCATTGACTCCTGGACATCTTAAGTCATAAATCCCTTCCACTCCTGAGCCCATTACGGATTCAAGAATTTCTTGTCCACCTGAGTTGGAGGGTGCTCAGTGTGCCTTGTGAGCATCGTGATCTTCTTTCACTTTTATCTGTTTAAAAATCCTTCCCAGGTGTTTTGTCTCATTCAATTTCTCTACTACTAGGTAAAATGATGGTTCCACTAGGGTAAAAGAGGAATAGGAAGCAACTAGGTCAAGAAACAAGGAATGCTGTGGGGCTGTCAGTCCCTCACATATCAGACCACAGTATTTACTCTTCCCCTGCATTTGACTGTGCCTCCAGGGATCAAGGATAAGGATCAGGACCTCCCAACACTCCAGGATCCAGTTAAGAGATGCCAACAAGAAAGTTATAATTACCATCCTTGGAACAAGTTTTCAGAAGTGCCCTCAACTTTGAAAGTCTGCACACCCATGGCTGCTACAGGCAGAGTGCTAGTTGTAGGTCCATCAGGAGGTGAGGTCACAGAGTCACAGACCCATATCTGAGGAGCTGGCCACCTCCCTTCAACACAAGTCCTGGTCAGAGAGGCCTCTGCACTGAGATCACCATCCAGGCAAAGGGTAAGAGTTTTGTGAGTAATGCAGTGTCAGTCTGAGAGCAGTATCTGTGAAGGAAGACACATTTCAAAACTCTGGGATCACACCAGAAACAGGATTGTCTGTTGAAGGTGGTTGAATGCCAGAGCCACACAGGAAGCAGAAATGTACCTGAGGAGTGGACTCATGCAGTGAAGAGCAATGGGATTTCAGATCCTGCAGCCATCCCTGATGGCTTCTAGTTGAATGTAAAGTGATCCTCTCAGACCGTGGCTGCTGAATGAGACTACACCACTTTTCAATGTGAAGAAGGGTACAGACTTAAAATCAACGAGCTACTAATTCTCCCTTACAGGAATTATATGCTACATTCTCTGGGTTTTTAGAACTGGAGCTACAAAATCTGCAACTTGTTGTATAGAATAGGAAGAACTTATAGGAATCCTTTACTTCTGTGTAGAAACTGATCTGAATGGTAATGCTTAAGTAGAATCTTTCCTCTAACTCTGGGCATGGTGCAGATCATGGGGTCAATCATTGTATCGATACTGAGATCATCAGATGTGTATGCTTTTTTGAGGCTAAGTGACAAGAAATTTATAAGAAAAGTTGAGCATAATAACTGTGGATTTCCAACACCACTTATTGTGTGTGTGTGTGTGTGTGTGTATTGTTTTTACCTATTTAAAATTATCCTCTTTGTTGTGTCTAATACACCACCTGTTTTAGGAATTTAATTATGGAATAGAGATTGAGGGTGCAGGGATATATGGTAAAAAAACTACAACTTCTACTCAATTATTCTGTCAGCCTAAAACTGCTTTAAACAATAAAGTCTGTTGAATGTATACATAAGAACAACAGCAAACTTCTGCTATCTCAATATCTGAACACAAGACTTCATGCTGTACGTAAGTATATGCGACACCTACTGTAATATCAGTTGAAAACCTTGATACCTTCCTAAGAGTTTTATTGAACTCAGGTATTGTTTATCACATTTAAGCAATTATGCCACGACTACCCTATAGTGTTGATGCTTTATGTCACGAAGCTTAGGAGGTGGCATGGAAAACTGTTTTGGTGAAATATGCTGATTCACTTGTGTTCCTAACACACAACCAAGTGGTGCTTTTGGGAACTATCTTGCCATGAAGCCAGTAGAGTTTCCCTGCTCATAACTTACAATAGAATAGGTACCTGCTGGATTATAGTTCCCTAACCATTTTAATAATTGACATTAGCTTATAGAAAAATTATTTCCCAGCAAATGTAAGCATGTTACAATGAACCTTAAAATACCATCAGTTTAGAAGGTAATTTGTGTTCCTCCTGCATCACTTTTCTTGCTTAAGATGGCTTTGTCTATTTTTTGTCTCTTATTCTTCTTAATTAATTATAGGACTTTTTTCCAGTTCTATGAAAATTGTCATTGGTATTTTCATGTGGATTGCAGCATACGTGTATAACACTTGAGTAATATGTTCATTTGGTCAATAATAACTTCATCTATTTAAGAACCTGGGAGCACTTTCCATCAACAAAATTCTTCTTTAATTACTTTCTTCAGTGTTCTATAGTTTTTATTATGGAGATCTTTCACCTCCTTGGTTAGATTTATGATCAAGTTTTTGTTCTTTATTTCTTTTTTTCAGGTCAGGGTGAGTGAGTTGCTTTTCCTGATTTCTTTCTCAGCAGATTCACTGTTGGTGTTGTAGCAAAGTAACCTATTTATTAATATTGAACTTATATAATGCTACTTTTTTAAGTATGCTTATCAACTCTAGAAGTCTTTCAATACAGCTTTTTGTGTCTTTTAAACATAGGATCATGCCAACAGCATCTATTGGGATAATCACATGATTCTTTTCCTTAACTGTACTTATGTTGAGGATCATGTTTATTGATCTGCACATGTTGAACCTGTCCTCCGTCTGTGGGAGGAAACCAACTTGGTCATGGTGTATATTCCTAATGTGTGTTTCATGTGGTTTGGCGACATATAACTCAGCATTTTTACATATATATTAATCAGGGATATTTATCTGAGTTTTTCTTTCTTTGACATATATTTGTCTGATTTTAGTATCAGAGTGACACTATATTCATATAATGAGTTTGGCAGTGCTCCCTCTCTATTTCAAGGAATAATTTGAGGAAAATGGGCTTAGATCTTTAAAGGTCTGGTAGAACTCAACTGAGAATCAATCTGGCCCTGGGCTCCTGTTTCTTGAAAAGTTTTCAATTCATGCTTCAATCTCACTGCATTGGTCTAAGTTTTCTATATACTCATGGTTCAATTTGTGTAGGTCACATGTGTCTAGAAATCTGCCAACATCTTCAAGATTTCATGGATTATTGGAATGTAAGTTTTCAACATTGCTTCTACTGATCCTTTGGGTTTCTGAAGTGTCTGTGTTAATATCTCCTCTGCTTCTCTCTCCATCAGCATCACTTTGAGAAAAAATATTAATTCTTATTTTCTACAGTCTTGTAAAACCAAACCAGGTACTAATAAGCCTTAGAAATACAAAAGGTGATGATACTGTTTTCCACAGTTCCTCTGATCCAGGTATGAAATTGCTCTGGAACAGGATGAGAAATTAGATATTAAAGATAGAAAATTGCTAGTATCTTTTATAGGAACAGAAAAAGGGAGAGAGAAAATTCGGGAGTGGAAATACAACCAAAGAAAGAAGGATAAAGAAAAGAAAAGTGAACCTAGAGAAGAATAACACAAACCAAGGCTAAAAGAAGAAAAAGATGACTGGTGCAGATCTGTGGCAGGTGTACGTAATGTATGAGGAAAAGAGGGCCTAAGAGGAGAAAGTTTAAACCTGATCTCAGAAAACAGAATAATTCCAATAATGCTTTAAGACATTGGAAAAAATACAATTAGTGGATTGAGAGCACAATGCCAAATACTGAGGCAACAATGACCAAATCAAAATGAAGAGTGACATTTGAATGATGAACTTGACCCTAGGCCTATTCACAGTGGTCCAAGCCAAGGTGGGGAAAACATGTTTTGAGTCTTCCAGGTTTGGACTTCACCAGAGTTGGGGGTCTTTAGAAGATGCCTGTCACTGTGGAGCCTGCTAGAGCTGCTGGGCACAGGAGTTATTTCCTGGTTGCTGTGGATTCCTCACCTGTCATTTCTTGTTGATTAGCCCAGGGGCCTGAGGCTGCATGCTGGCAGGAAGCTGTGCTGTGTCTGCTGAGGGTCTTTCCTGGGTGCACAGGACAGGGTGCAAGGCTCAGGGATGCTTATCTGACACAGTGGAATGCTGTGCCCTTACTCTTCCCAGAAGATGTTTTTAAAGTGGCACTGAGCCTGGTGTCTAGGTATGAGCATGAGAGCTAAAATTATAGGCTCTCTATAGGCTGTCTGTGGTGCAGAAGTGACACCTGACAAATGTAGATTGCCAGGATACTGTCCCTATTACTGGTACACAGAGTCAGTTGGCCTCCTTCTTTCTGAGTCTCTACCACCCAATGTTGTGAATCATTGGGGCCTGCTCATCTCCACTGAATCTCCCCTTGTGTGGGGATATCTAAGTTCCCAGTTGCTGCCTAAGGCATGCACTGTACCTCCCCTAAACACTCCACTTGTAAACATTTGCCCTGTCTCTTGTCAGTAAATGCCTCTTGAGTGGCAGTGTTCACATGATGAGGGAGTTCTGAGGCAGTCCACAGGAGGAAGCTGAGTCCTGATCCTCTCAGGAAGACACCAAGCAGGTTCCAGAGTGAGCATTTTCCCAGAAAGCACGGGGTAAGTTCCACCTCTCTACTTGTCCCTGGGCCTCTGTTTATTTCATCAGCATTAACCACCTAAAAATTATTTGTTCTGAAGTCTTCATTCCACACATAACCCAGCTACTAGCTTGATCTAGTTTTGCACCTTGAAAATCCAGCATTTACCACATCACTTCCACAGTCACTTAATGTTGATGATTCCCTGGACATTCATAATATATGAGGGGTTTAACCCATCAGAACATCCTTCATACTCAACTCAGACTTTTCCATAAAATAAGACATAGACTTTAATAAGCAAAGCCTTAAAACTCAAGTTCCTTCAAATTTTCCCCAAAGATTCTCATTTCACCGGGATAGTTCAATGACTCATGGGACCTTCTCACAACTTTCCATGTGGTGATGGACAGGGAAAGAGATACTAGGGCAATCTAGGACAAAGAAATTAATGTTCTATAATAATTGATTTTCCCAAAGGTCTCTCTCACTATGATGTTTTTGCTCAGGAAGCCATGTATCTTCCCCTTTCCTTTGCAGTTCTCCACCTGTGTACTGGTACTTCTCAGAACAATATATGCACCAATAACTTCACTGTTCATAGATGGATTGGTTCTCCTAAGACTAAAACCTAGCATCAATATACAAATGTATTCTGATTTAGAGAGAAGGAAGTACTACTTTTTAAGAGTGTAGGTAAGTACCTGCCTTTCTATGCACCTGTTTGGAAGAGAGCTGTGGATATTTTCACAAAATGTGAAGGTGTTTGATTATGCTGAGACTCTTGTATAGATCTCAGAGATGAGAAGTATTTACTATATCACAAACTAGGCACTTCCCTGCTAGTGGCAAAGCAGGCAGCAGGAGCATTTTACTCACACCAGCTTCTCATTCTCCCACCAACTGAAGTTGGGTGTAAAAATTGGACCTGATGATTGCTCCATGGGAAAGGAGTTGGCATCACACCTGAGGATCCCTGCACACAGGAAAACAAACATTTTAAGGAGAACTGCACCTGAGTTCCTTGTTCCTTGCACCTGAGAGAGACATTATTTTTATTTCACAGCACAGTAAGTAAATCTCTCCTTTATTCCAGGAATTGATGATAAATCTGTCTTCTCAAACTGTTTCAACATGTATCCAACAAAGCAAATTTGAAACAAAACTTTTCATGCATATATAAATGAGCCAATAGTGCTAAGGAGAAGCATCCTACACCAGTGTCCATTACTCATTTCTTCACTCCATTTGTAACATGCAAATTTTCCAAGCGTGTGACCCTTGGTCAACCATTGTGATTCAATTGACTTTGAAGGAGTGGGAATTACTACATTCCATTCACATCCACCATCAGGAACTAGGACAGCTGGCTATGGAAGGCTCTGCACAGGGTCAGGATCACCAGCTCTCTTCACCTGCACCATGCCCATGTGGTCCCACAGTCATTCAAATGAGGCCTCACATCGCCTTTAAGTTTAGAATGTCAAGCGACAGTTTCATTCATTTCTCTATTGCTGTTTTCAGTATGAAGAACACAGAAACCCTAGAATATTGTTCAAAGTCATGCAATTTTGTACTTGTGACATAATTAGGGACCTTTTGGCTAGTATATTGTTACTGGGGACTGAACCCATGGGTGCTTTAGCACTGATCACCACTGAGCTTTAAACATCACCCTTTATTATTCTCACTTTGGAGACAGGGTTCTGCTGACATTTTAAGCCTGGCCTTGAACTTGGGGTGCTCCCATTTAGCTTCCTGAGTTCTGGGATTTAATGAATCTCCCACAGCATAATTTTGTATTATAGTGGAATCATGCTTCATGAGAATAAAGGGGCTGATGGTGGGAAAACATACTGAAATTGTGTCATTGGTGTTCACCAACCACCCTGTGTGGATGGAAAAGAAAATAACATAAACATTTAATATGGCAGAGAGTGTGTGGAATGTCACAAAGGTGCACACCAGGACAAGGATTCTCTGGGTGGCTCGGGACTCAAGGCAGGATCTGGGGGGAATCTTTGATGCTGTGAATGTGCTGAACCTGCTGTCTGTGTCTGTGCAGAAAGAGAATCATTGAGCCATTGGACCAGATTATGAGCACAGAAAACACAACTTCAGGAAATATAAACAAAGTTGCATATAATAAGATTGTTAATTTGTCACGCCCTTCAGAAGTACAGTACCCAAAATCTCTTTTCTCTGTCAGGTTTTTACTACTCCATTTGTTAAGCATATAGACAGGAAAAATGAAATTCACTACAATGTACATCATCCAGCAAATGGAAATGAAGAAGCTAATATATTTTGGAAATTTTTCTTTGAGATTCTTCCAACAAGAGTCCATGGGGCTGATTGTGACATTCCAGAAGATGCACAAGAGGCAGGTGATGCCAATGGACACACTCCTGCCCACTCGCTGAATGTATAAAATAAGTTTGCATCCAAGGTCATTGAAGAAATACTTCAATCCAAAAGCTGTTATTGTCTGGGGAATACCTTTAGAGAGGATGACCAAGGAGTTGGCTATGATCAGGTGCCAGAGAATCTTATCTTTGGATGTTAATGTACATTCATTGCATGAAAGGACCAAATAATAATAAAACTGAGAGAAATTTCCCCGAACTCCAACAGCAACCTGTGATAAGAAGATCAGTCCTATTCCCATATTCCTGGAGGCCATTCTGTCATTAAGCAGATTAGATCAATCCTGTTGTCTTATTCTTGCAGACCATTCTGTCATTCAGCCCATACTCCTTTACATTATGGTAACAGTAAAATTTTCTGAGAAAATGAAACATTATCAATAGCTCTGCCTAAACACAGAGGTTATCACCTGTATGCATTTGCAACCTGTGGAGCTGAGGCAGAAGAATATCTGGAGTATAGAAGTTTGAAGTCAGCCTAAGGAACTTAGAGAGATCCCCATCTTAAAATAATATATTGACAATAAGTCTAATTTTATTGCATGCAACTCTGGGATTGCAAACACCTCAAGATGCACATGTTGCTCGGGAGAATCAACAGTTTGTCTTATACAAAAATGAGTCTTGATCAGGTGGTGATAACCTGGGAGGGTCAATGAAATGTGAGAGCAATTGCATAGAAAGAATTTAGCATTAAATGATTCAGAGTAAACTGATAATTGTTAGTCGCATTGGGAAAAGAACTTCATTTGCCATTCACACTATACAACACATGAAATCTCAGGGAATTTCTGACCTAAACTTCAATGTAAGCAATGGATTTTTAAAATAACAAAGAATATTTCTGTGTTCACACTTAAGAAAATGTGTATTGAACTGCACAAGGACATCAAGCATGGCTGAAATGATATGATAAAATACATTAAATTATGAATTTACTTTCTTTCAATGCCATAGGCAGTATGAGTTTGATGTATCCAGTGCAAATAATTTTTAGAATGCACAATAGAATTAAAGTAGGCAAACCTTGGCTGTAGAGGCTGCTGGGAGAGCGGGTCTCCTTGGAGCTTCCCCTGTTGTGCGGGGGCTGTCATTGACCCCGCGTCACTGCAGAATCGCGGTTGCTGAGTGATGATGTGAAGTCGCCCGCCTGTCCCTGCCACGCCTGGGTGGTTACTGGCAGCCACGGTAGCCTCGGCTGCTGCTTTCAGGCTACCGCCTCTTTAGGGGCTTCTCCCTGAGGGAGCGCAAATGGAGGACGCCAGACGCAGGGCCATTCCAGTCATGACTGTCCAAGCAATGATAATCACATGAGAGCATTCATTGCTGCAGATGCCATTTGACTCATCAGAGAAAATCTGTTCAAAAGAAAACATCCCTATGACTACATCTATTTCTTTATTAAATGGCTTGATGGATTTCCTTTACCCTGATTCATACCAAAGCTGTCCTTTTCAACCAAAGCAAGAAAGGGTCCTGCATGAGTCAATCCCAGAATGCCATTTTTACATCACCAACAGGTGAAGAGAACCTCATGAGTAGCAATCACAGAGACTCGGAGAGCATCACTGATGTCTGCTCCAATGAGGATCTCCCTGAAGTTGAGCTGGTGAATCTGCTAGAGGAACAGTTACCACAGTATAAGCTAAGAGTAGACTCTCTCTTTCTGTATGAAAATCAGGACTGGACACAGTCACCGCAGCAGCAGCAGCATGCATCTGATGCCCTCTCTCCCGTCCTTGCTGAGGAGACTTTCCATTACATGATTCTAGGTACAGATAGAGTGGAGCAGATGACCAAAACTTACAATGACATTGACATGGTTACACATCTCCTCGCAGAGAGGGATCGTGATCTGGAGTTAGCTGCTCGAATTGGACAAGCTCTTTTAAAGCGAAACCATGTCTTATCTGAGCAGAATGAAGCCTTGGAGGAGCAACTGGGACAAGCCTTTGATCAAGTTAATCAGCTGCAACATGAGCTATCCAAGAAAGATGAATTACTTCAAATCGTCTCCATTGCTTCTGAAGAGAGTGAAACTGATTCCAGCTGTTCTACACCTCTTAGATTCAATGAGTCCTTTAGCTTATCTCAAGGTTTGCTACAGCTGGACATGCTACAAGAAAAGCTCAAGGAATTGGAAGAAGAGAACATGGCTCTTCGATCCAAGGCTTGTCATTTAAAGACAGAAACTTGTACTTATGAAGAGAAGGAACAACAGCTTGTCAATGACTGTGTTAAAGAACTTCGTGAAACAAATGCTCAGATGTCCAAAATGACTGAAGAATTGTCAGGGAAGAGTGATGAACTGATTCGATACCAAGAAGAGATCTCCTCACTCTTGTCTCAGATTGTAGATCTTCAGCACAAACTTAAAGAACATGTTATTGAAAAGGAAGAACTAAGACTTCACCTACAAGCTTCCAAAGATGCCCAGTGACAACTGACAATGGAGCTACATGAGTTACAAGACAGGAACATGGAGTGTCTGGGAATGTTACATGAATCCCAAGAAGAAATAAAGGAACTTCGTAGCAGGTCTGGCCCTGCCGTTCATCTCTACTTCTCTCAATCTTATGGAGCTTTTACTGGGGAATCTCTGGCAGCTGAGATTGAGGGGACCATGCGTAAAAAGTTGAATTTGGATGAGGAATCTCTCTTTAAACAAAAAGCCCAACAGAAACGGGTATTTGATACTGTCAAGGTTGCAAATGACACACGGGGCCGCTCTGTCCCATTTCCAGTCCTGCTGCCCATCCCAGGCTCAAACCGTTCCAGTGTCATCATGACAGCAAAACCTTTTGAGTCTGGTGTACAGCACACAGAGAACAAAACACTCCCAAACCCAGGGAGCAACTTGGAGGAGGTTCCAGGGCGCTCTCAGTCAGTGAGCCAACCAGAGCCCTCTGAAGATAGTGATTTGGCTACAGCACTGCATCGCCTTAGCCTGGGTCGACAGAACTACTTAAGTGAGAAGCAGTTCTTTGCCCAAGAGTGGGAACGGAAGATCCAGGTTCTTGCTGACCAAAAAGAAGGGGTTAGTGGCTGTGACACTCCCACAGAGAGCCTTGCTTCTGTTTGCACCGACCAGTCAGAGATCACAGACCTCAGCAGTGCTGGTTGCCTTCGCGACTTTATGCCAGAAAAATTACAAATTGTCAAGCCCCTTGAAGGATCACAAACTCTACATCACTGGCAGCAGCTTGCTCAACCAAACTTGGGAACCATTCTTGATCCACGACCAGGTGTCATTACTAAAGTCTTTACCCAGTTGCCCAAAGATGCCATCTATCACATCTCAGATTTAGAAGAAGATGAAGAGGAGGGTATCACTTTTCAGGTTCAGCAGACTCTTCACGTGGAACAGAAACCTACAGTATCCAAATCAGTAACAGGGATCTTCCTACCACCCATAACTTCAACAGGTGGACCAGTTGCAGTTTCAACCTCAAACCCAGGAAAGTGTCTGTCATGCACGAACTCGACATTCACCTTCACCACCTGTAGGATATTACATCCCTCTGATATCACTCAGGTTACCCCTAGCTCTGGATTTCCTTCCATATCCTGTGGAAGTAGTGGGAGCAGTTCATCAAACACAGCTGTGAATTCTCCTGCCATGTCCTATAGACTCAGCATTGGTGAATCCATCACAAACCATCGAGATTCTACTATAACCTTCAGTAGCACCATGAGCTTGGCCAAACTTCTACAGGAGCGCGGTATCTCTGCCAAAGTGTACCACAGCCCAGTTTCAGAGAACCCCCTTCTCCAGCCTCTTCCTAAAACCCTGGCTATCCCTTCCACACCTCCAAATTCCCCATCTCACTCACCATGCCCTTCTCCCTTGCCCTTTGAGCCCCGATTGCATCTCTCTGAAAATTTTTTGGCCTCCCGTCCAGCTGAAACTTTCCTCCAGGAAATGTATGGCTTGAGACCTTCCCGGAACTCTCCTGATGTGGGTCAGTTGAAGATGAACCTAGTGGACAGGCTGAAGCGACTGGGAATAGCCAGAGTGGTCAAGACCCCTGGCACCCAGGAGAATGGAAAAAGCCAAGAGGCAGAAATTAGTCTACAAAAAACAGATTCTGCAGTTTATTTAAATTCAGGAAGCAGCTTATTGAGTGGACTGAGGAGGAATCAGAGTCTTCCAGTCATGATGGGTAGCTTTGGTGCCCCTGTTTGCACCTCCTCACCCAAAATGAGTATCCTGAAGGAGGACTGAAGCTTATCATTACCTGACCTCTTGTACAGATTAGCACATGAAGGATAGATAGGCACTGATCAAGCAATCTGATCTGACTTGAGAGAAAAGGAATGTTGCAGAAGAATTGTGAATGTGGAGAGGGCAGTGGAGGCGTGGAAACAAGATTAGGCTGAGGTCCTTGTGGATGAAGTCTGGTAAATTGAAAGTATTATCAAATGAGCCATTAGTGTTTGAAGACACAAAAGAAAGGCTTAATACACTCCTTCAGTTGAGTTTTCTTGTCTTGAAAATAAAAAGTGAATAGAAAACAAATTCAGTAATATTAGAACACAGCAGAAAACTGAACTTGCTGACACCTTTACTTCTAGTGAGCATAGCCAGAAGAACCTGCCTAGAAGGATGGGGACAGAAAAGGAGAAACATTGATGTTGCTCAGAGAAAGCCCTTCTGAAGAGTTGGTGTGGTAACCTCAGTCTGTTACTCACAGGAGCGAGATGCCCAAATGTTACTGCTAATGTCTGATTAAATTATGTGTCCATCTAATGGTGTGCTCATAGCATTAGCAAAACAAGGAATCTTATCTTTTTCATTAGGTCATAAGTTGAGACTCCTTTTTTCCTGTTTTCAGGCCTTTGAGCCACTGTGAACTCAAACACCATCAAATTCGATTGTATTAATGATTACTGAAAGCTCATTTTTAAATTTGTATTTTTATACAACATCCAAACAAAAAACAAAATGTGGGTAGGGATTGGGAGGGAGTTACTTTAAGAAGAAAAATATGGGTAAATTAGAACCAAGAAAACTTGTTTTTAGAATATTTTTTGGATAATACAGTGGCAAGGAAGACAAACATCAATTGCATGTCTTTCGAATTTCCTTGGAGGCTGGAAGGGGTTAAATCAAAAGTGCAATCGATAGGAATTAGGTTATGTTGTATATTTATATATGTAAAAAATTTTTTGTAAGGAAAGTTGGTCACAACTTTTTCCAAAGTGCGCTATGCATATTTTTAATGAAAGATGACGTATATTTGCACAAAAATTCTCAGGCACATTAAATTATTATAAACTGAAGTAAAACCCAGGTGCTTGCTTTGCAAGTGTGTTCTGTTGTTGTTATTGTTGTTGGTTTTTTTTTTTTTTTTGTCCTAATAAAACATATCTGCCTCGTACTTGGTTATCTGTAGAATTAGAGGACAAACTTTATTGTGGAAGAGTTAAGCTTCTTTTCTCTGGAGTTCTTTTTTGACAAACCAAAATGGTAAAGTGAGACCATTAAATTAGGTTTCAGTATTCAGCATTGTCACAGGAAGGCTGTGAATTAGGAAGAAGTCTTTCTGTTTTCTAAGTGTTGCTGATCAGGGTCTTGTCCCTCATCAGATGTCATGGCTTTGTCTGAGTGGGGCTGTTCAGGAGGGAATATCATTACATGAAAAATATGATGGGGAGAAGATGAGGGAGGAGATTTGTGACTTTGTGCATGAAAACAGGAGATGCACCACTTGGTCTTTCTGGTGCTTAGTTTGCAACTGCTTTGCTGCTTTAACTGAAAGACAATTTTTCTGAGGAGATCTTGACTCCCACTCCTGTGGTCCCTATTCCCAGACCTATTCCCAGGCCAGGGGTGGTCCTTCCTCTCTCCTTTTGAGGTGCCTCCCCTATATAAAGAGCTATGTGCTCCAAAGAATTAAAAAACAACACACATACATGGTGGTAAGAATGCGTGAGTTTTTCATACTTTTTAGAATATTTTAATAAAACTTTTCTAAATAAATTCCTCAAAAACAAAGGGTAGAAATAGAACTTCCCATTCTTTCCCTTTCGCTCAGCCTTGCTGATGTCAGCAAGCATACACGCACACAATCAGAAAGGATTCTAGGCAAGTAAGTAAGACATTAGAATAGAATGTTTGAATTTCCTAAATACTCGAATACATTTTTTTAAAGTGGCATTTGAATTTCTACTCTTTAAAGTAACTCTGGGGTGCTAACTTTAGCCAACTGTTAAAGCTTTTTATTTGTTTCCTAAGAAAGTGATCTTCCTGTTGCCTGGACATTTACAATTTCCAAGAAACATCAGGAAGTAGGAAAATATAGGGTTAGGAAATAGTAAAGAATGTTAAATTATCAGATTTATATGCACATTATATAAATCTCTTTCAGCTAGATTTTGTAGTGTTCTGTGTTGAGCATAATTTTTTATAATCAATAAATGATCACTGGAGGCAGAGTGGGTGTTTTAGCAACCAAATAAGCACATCTGATTAAAGAAAAAAAGACCTGGGTTTTTGAAAATTCAATTGATACTGATGTCATCAGAAATATTATGTGAAAAAATGAAAAATTATATGCTGGTACATGCTTGTCTCTAGAAATGTATCCTATCTTAAAATTGGGTTTTGCTATTTTTGAAGTTTCCACCTAAATCATTTTTGGTACAGCCTGAGAATCTCTATTATAAAACTACCTGCAAAGCATAGTAAGAAAAGCTAGAGCCTCACAGCAAGTTCCTCCTTAGTTTCTCTTGTATGCTTTGGTTCTGTTCATAGTTTCTTCTCTCGTGTTAGCTGGATCTGTACTTTCATGCTAGTATAGGAAACCCCAATCTTTTTGTTTTTCCTCCAGATTTTTCAGTGATTAATACCTCAGGTATTTCTGAGTATCCTGTTATCTAGTAGGAGAGATAACCTTCTTGAGCTCAGAATTCAAAGTTCTCCTGAATTAGGAAGATCCCAAATCTTATGTAAATAGCTGAAAGCATGGATCTTTAGGGAGAAGTTAACGGTTATTGTTACAAGTCTTTTTTTAAAACATTCTTGTGCTATATGCCCTTGATTTGACATAAATGGTCAGATTTTGGCAAGGGAGGAAATAAATTAGAGGTGCACAACAAGAGCCTATTCTCTTTTTAAAAAGGTATATTTTGCACAGTATTCAAAGTTGTTTTTCTGACCATTCTAGTACATAATTAGTACTGGGTGGTTCTAACTTTAACTTTGGACATCTGGAACTAGGGTTGTCAGTATTTAGTGCGCCGTCCATTGCATAGGGACCTGTATTCCATGTGCATCACAACTGTGCACAGTGTTTTAATAGCTGTTGCATCACGGAGCACAGACCCCTGGGAGTAGGCACAAGTGCCCTCTGTTTGGGACAGCCAGGGAAATACCATTGTGTGATGTCTGGGATTTGACTTTGTCTAACAACTCTTTGTGCACCTTTGTTTGCTTTGTAAAATGTAAATCAGATAATAAACATGAGAAGCTTCTTAAAAAAAAAAAAGTAGGCAAACCTTTCTAATGGGGACTGAAAAAAAGAGGTATCATTCAAAGAATAATTAACCTAGGGAAATAGTTCAATGTTTTTATTTATACCATGCCCCAGTATAAGAACACACCAATGAGAATCTTAAATAAAATAGTAGTTAATATCATGCTTGACAATGATGAACCTAGACCAGGAGTCTTGTGAATTGGTGATCAGTGTTAAAATTGGTGCAAACTTGTGGCTACACTGGTTGCATCCACTTATTGAATCAGATAGAATCCTCTATACCAGCAATTGCCACCTGATGAATGATATTGTAGTCCTCCAGAAATTGCCCTGTTTCTACATTGGTTTAATGAATGGAAGATGGTCCTGAGGTTTAGTTCTACAATGGCACAGAGGCAGGTAGGAGGTAAGGAAAAAAAAGTAGTAGGGACTGAAGTGCCGTGAATTGTATGCCATGCTTTCATTATCATGTCAAAATGAGCCCCAGAATTATGTGTAACTATAATGCAGTAATAAAAATTTAAATAAAAATGAGGAGGAAACCCTCTTCATAAGGAAGCAAAATAGATGTTAGATGTTACAAAATGCTGTGATGTTTTTTTATTTCAAAACAAATGAATGAAAGAAAAACCCTTTAAACACAGTTTCACAGCAGAAATATCCATTGGTTATCATTACGGAAATAAAAATATTCAGAGGTCTATAAAAATCATTAAAAACATTACTTTGTTCCTAAATCATGAAATATTAATTACCAATATCTGATAAGATAGTTTAGAAGTGAAGTCCTGAGTGATTTCAGGCTAAAAGCTTCTCTACCCTGACAGCTACATGAGTGAAACTATTAGTAATGAAGCAGGATTTGTGGAGGACAATTCAATACCAGAGATGTGTCAATAGAAGCTGGAGCATGTGAATTCCATGCTGAATGGAATGAAATAATAGGAACATGCCATGAATTTCATATTAATTTTGGAATATTATTAAACCAGAGGAAATACCACAGATTCATTTGGTCCCTACAACCACTGTGCAGTTCTCTTCATTATAATCCTACCTTCTCTTTTTCTTTATCCACTCATCAATTGAAGGGCATCTAGGTTGGTTCCACAGTCTGGCTATTGTGAATTGAGCAGCTATGAACATTGATGTGGCTGTATTTCTGTAGTATGCAGATTTTAAGTCCTTTGGGTATAGGCCAAGGAGTGGGATAGCTGGGTCAAATGGTGGTTCCATTCCAAGTTTTCTAAGGAATCTCCACACTGCTTTCCATAGTGGCTGCACTAATTTGCAGTCCCACCAGCAGTGTATGAGTGTACCTTTCTCCCCACATCCTCGCCAACACCTGTTGTTGCTCGTATTCTTGATAATCGCCATTCTAATTGGGGTGAGATGGAATCTTAGGGTGATTTTGATTTGCATTTCTCTTATTACTAGAGATGTTGAACATTTTTCCATATGTTTGTTGATTGCTTGTAGATCTTCTTCTGTGAAGTGTCTATTCATTTCCTTAGCCCATTTGTTGACTGGACTGTTTGAATTCTTGGAGTAGAGTTTTTTGAGTTCTTTATAGATTCTGGAGATTAGTGCTCTATCTGAAGTATGATTGGCAAAGATATTCTCCCACTCTGTAGGCTCTTTCTTCGCATTGCTGATAGTTTCCTTTGCTGAGAGAAAGCTTTTTAGTTTGAATCTATCCCAGTGGTTGATTCTAGCTTTTATTTCTTGTGCTATGGGAGTCCTGTTAAGGAAGTCTGGTCCTAGACCAACAAGGTGAAGATTTGGACCTACTTTTTCTTCTATAATCTGCAGGGTCTCTGGTCTGATTCCGAGGTCCTTAATCCATTTTGAGTTTAGTTTCGTGCATGGTGAGAGATATGGGTTTAGTTTCATTCTGTTGCATATGGATTTCCAATTCTCCCAGCACCATTTGTTGAAGAGGCTATCTTTTCTCCATTGCATATTTTTGGCCCCTTTGTCTAGTATGAGAAAATTGTATTTATTTGGGTTTGTGTCCGTGTCCTCTATTCTGTACCATTGATCTACCTTTCTATTTTGGTACCAATACCATGCCGTTTTTGTTACTATTGCTTTGTGGTAGAGTTGAAGATCTGGTATTGCAATACCCCCTGTTTCACTCTTCCTGCTAAGGATTGCTTTAGCTATTCTGGGTTTCTTATTCTTCCAGATGAATTTCATAATTGCCTGCTCTATTTCTGTAAGGTACGTCATTGGTATTTTAATTGGAATTGCATTGAATTTGTATAGCACTTTAGGTAGTATGGCCATTTTGACAATATTAATTCTTCCTATCCAAGAACATGGAAGATCTTTCCATCTTCTAAGGTGTTCTTTAATTTCTTTCTTTAGTGTTGTATAGTTCTCATTGTAGAGGTCTTTCACCTCTTTTGTGAGATTGATTCCCAAGTATTTTATTTTTTTCGAGGCTATTGTGAATGGGGTAGTTTTCCTAATTTCTCTTTCTGAAGATTCATCACTTATGTATAAAAATGCGTTGGATTTATGGGCATTGATCTTGTAACCTGCTACTTTACTGAAATCACTTATGAGTTCTAAGAGTTTTCTGGTGGAATTTCCAGGTTCCTCTAAATATATAATCATGTCATCAACGAACAGGGATAGTTTGAGTTCTTCTTTTCCAATTCGTATCCCTTTAATTTCTTTGGTTTGTCTAATTGCTCTGGCCAGAGTCTCAAGAACGATGTTGAATAGAAGTGGTGAAAGAGGGCATCCCTGCCTTGTTCCAGTTTTTAGGGGGAATGCTTTCAGTTTTTCACCATTTAGAATGATATTAGCCATGGGCTTAGCATAAATGGCCTTTACAATATTAAGGAATGTTCCCACTATCCCTATTTTTTCTAGTGTTTTGAGCATGAAGGGGTGCTGTATTTTATCAAATGCTTTTTCTGCATCTATTGAAATAATCATGTGATTCTTGACTTTAAGTCTATTAATATGGTGAATTACGTTTATTGATTTCCTGATGTTGAACCAACCTTGCATCCCTGGGATGAAACCCACTTGATCATGGTGCACTATCTTTTTAATATGTTTTTGTATGCGATTTGCTAAAATTTTGTTGAGAATTTTTGCGTCGATGTTCATTAAGGATATTGGTCTGAAATTTTCTTTCCTTGATGAGTCTCTGTCTGGTTTAGGTATCAGTGTGATATTGGCTTCATAGAATGAGTTTGGGAGGGTTCCCTCCTCTTCTATTTTATGGAATACTTTGAGAAGTATTGGAATGAGCTCTTCCTTAAAGGTTTTGTAGAACTCGGCTGAGAACCCATCTGGTCCCGGACTTTTCTTTGTTGGTAGGCTTTTGATGACTTCTTCTATTTCAGTACTTGAAATTGGTCTATTTAAATTGTTTATGTCCTCCTCATTCAGTTTAGGCAATTCATATGTCTCTAGAAACCTGTTGATGTCTTCGAAATTTTCTATTTTGTTGGAGTATAGATTTTCAAAATAGCTTCTAATTATGTTTTGTATTTCCATCCTGTCTGTTGTGATATTTCCTTGTTCATTCCGAATTTTAGTGATTTGGGTTTTCTCTCGTCTTCTCTTTGTTAGTGTGGCTAAAGGTTTATCAATTTTGTTTATTTTTTCGAAGAACCAACTATTTATTTTGTCAATTTTTTGTATTGTTTCTTTTATTTCAATTTCATTGATTTCAGCTCTGAGTTTAACTATTTCCTGTCTTCTACTACTTTTGGTGCTGTTCTGTTCTTCTTTTTCTAAGGCTTTGAGCTGTAGTGTTAGGTTGTTTATCTGTTGAGTTTTACTTCTTTTATTAAATGCGCTCCATGAAATAAATTTCCCTCTAAGTACTGCTTTCATAGTGTCCCAGAGATTTTGATATGATGTTTCTTTGTTCTCATTTACCTCTAAGAATTTTTTAATTTCCTTCCTAATATCTTCTGTTATCCATTCATCATATAATAGCATATTGTTTAATCTCCAGATGTTGGAATAGTTTCTGTGTTTTACTCTTTCATTTATTTCTAACTTCAATCCATTATGATCTGATAGAATACATGCTAGTGTCTCTATCTTCTTGTATTTGCTAACATTAGCTTTGTGGCATAATATATTATTATATATATTATATATATATATTATATATTCTCTATTTTAGAGAAGGATCCATGTGCTGCTGAGAAGAAAGTGTATTCACTCTTGGTTGGATGGAATATTCTATAAATGTCCGTTAAGTCTAAATTATTGATTGTGTTGTTGAGATCTATGGTTTCTTTGCTCAATTTTTGTCTGGAAGATCTGTCCAGTGGTGAGAGCGGCGTGTTAAAATCACCTAGTATTATTGTGTTGTGGTCTATTTGGTTTCTGAAATTGAGAAGGATTTGTTTGACATACATAGATGAGCCACTGTTTGGGGCATAGATGTTTATGATTGTTATATCTTGCTGATTTATGCTTCCCTTAAGCAGTATGAAATGACCTTCTTTATCCCTTCTGACTAACTTTGGCTTGAAGTCCACATTATCGGAAATGAGGATGGATACTCCAGCTTTTTTGCTGAGTCCATGTGCTACCTTCTCTTGTGGGTCCAGCAGGGAAAGAAATCTTGCCACAGTCACTACAGCACAAAGACTCAGAGAAGGCGTGATTCCTGTTTGCAGTAGGTGGATTGTAATGTATATTTGGAAAAGAACATCATTTATACCAGTATCAGTTCCAGGTCTTGCTTTCCGAACAGGATGAGGTGATCCTCACAGTTCCATCATCAATTTTCCTATAGGCATGAAAGAATTACCCACACACAGTCATTGAGGTAGCTCAAAAATTATTTCAGAGGTCTGTCTAAAGTAATGTGAAGAACAGAATAGTTGCTAAATTAAGTTCTTAAACCCCTCCAAATGAGAATTCACTATAAATGGTATAATTCACCTATAAATATAATCATTGATTATTTTATTAAATACCACTGAGAGCCAGGAGGACCTGCATCAGGTCAGAGACATGACTCCTTCACTATCTCGCATCACAACAAAAGAATTGTTCCTCTCCCTTGTCTACAGAGGTACTGAATCTTTTTCTACCCCAAATCCTTTTCCAGAAGTGAGAACTTCCTCAAACTTCCCTCCTTACACAGTCTGTCTCTATGACAGAAATTGAAGAGTCTCACTGTGCTTCTTGTGTGCAAGGTGCTGGGCTCAGTGTGAGGTCTTGACAGCCCTCATGGAGGGAGGGGGGCAGACAACCTGAGATAAAGGATTGTGCTCCTGTGACCTCACTTCCCCTCAGGACTCAATTATCATTTCACCTATCTTGACAATGACAGGGCAGGCCTGGGGAGCTCAGGACATTGCTGAAAAACTTTCTCCACACTTGCTACTTACCAAGGCAATTAAGAGATCCTTGTTAGTAACTTCAGAATAAGTGTTGAGTTTTGGAGAGGTTGTTGCTTCTGCATGATCCCTGTGGGCTTACCAGATCTCATAGGGAAGGTACAGGGAATATTGGGATGTTACCTGTGAGGGACTTACTGAAAGTTTGTGGGTCTCACTGGACTCCAGGCTTCCCTGAGATATTGAACCCGATTCTTCCTGATTCTGTCTGTCTTCTACTCCTTCCCCATCACTTCCCCTCTATGGAGAGACTGTGACCAGGAAGCAGGCCTATCCTGTAGCCCTGTGGCATCATCTCCAAGCAGGCCTGGCTATGGAGAGTGCAGATCACACCCAGATCAAGCACTCCTGACTGTGGTATCTGATGGTGTCAACTCATTCTTACCTTGGCAAGGGAGATTGTCACTAGATTGTCAGTCAGAGATCAGCCAACAGGATGAGTTATATGACATATTAGGTGAGGGCCACTCAGTGGGGGAATCAGGGAGTGCAGCCTTGGGAACAGGGGACCTGTCCTCAGCACTTGGAAGGACCTGGGTTTCAGTGATGAGACCTGGAGTATGATGTAATCCTTTTAACAGACATGTTCAAAAAGATGTTAGTCACCATTTTGCATGGAGTCTTGTGGGAGTCAGCACACCCTGGAGGTGCCCAAAGATGAGATTCCAAAGCAGACTCTAGGTAACACCTGTAACTTTGTGGTACTGCAGCAGTGGACATGTATGATCCAGCTGGAGAAGATATCAATGAAGCATCAACAGCCACTGGTGGAGCAAAAGTGTGACATTCACCATACATGCATGCAATTCATAGGGTCAACTCCAAACTTCAAACCTGCGGGAGATAAAAGAATATAAGGAGATCCTCTAGTGTGTGGACTTCCTGCAGCCAACCACAATGACCTACTGTGGTGATGATCTAGACCCCTGGGCTGTGCTCCAGGCTTGGATCAAGAAACCTCTGGTGCAGAGTGTCTGTCCTGCCATATTGTCAATGAGTTGATCAAAAATTTCTCAGAACATACTGGACCCAGGTTCTGACCACACTAAAGACAAGACAGATGAACAGGCCCTACTGTCTGAACCACATGGTCAGGTGTCTCCATGGCAAGCAGGCTGCTGTCCTGAGGGCCAGTGAGAACTAACCTGTGTGTGACTCTGTTGTGCAGGAACCAGGGCCTGTCATGATATTTTGAAAGTTGTAGAGGAGATACAGGAGAGCATCTATCAGAAAGACAGGGACATGGGAAAAGCCCCATCCAGGGAGCTTTTAGATAAAATAAATAGAAGCATTACTTAGTGAACTCTATCACTTAGTGAATTCTATCATTTTTATGAAGCATCACTTTAGTGACATAGATGTTGAGAATCAAGAAGGATCCAGGTTCATTTCCCTGGTGTTGAAGACTGAAAACTCAAGACACACTGAAGTAAGAGGAAAAGTTTTATTTAAAGTATAGAAGAGAGAGAGAGCTAAAGACAAAGACAGAGACAGAGACTCCTCTACAGAGGCAGATTAATGGGTCCAAGTTGAAGGTTGATGCTCAAGGAAGTAGGGTGTGACCTCTCTCTTTGCACATTCCAGATTTCCATTGTTCTTATTCCCCCCTTGCCTACTTGATGAAAAAGTGGAATGACCAAGAAGTGGAATAATCCAAGGCCTAGAAGGAAGCCACCGTGGGGTACAGACAGAAAGAAGCAGTGCAGGGGGCATTCATTAAGAACTCTTTGTTGGTATGAATAATTTCCTGGAGGCAGGTATCCTTGGAAACAGGTTGGAGAAGGGAATAAGTGTACTGAAGCTTTACATTTTATTTTCTTTCATTTTGAATGTGCCCCCGAATTCCTGATCCAACCAGATCATTCAGTACCTACACTGACTGCCTTTTGCCCCCTGACCTCATGAGCAAATGCTGCCTTCTCAACCCAAGAACACTAGATATTTATCTAAATATTACACTTGTGTCCATGGAGAAATATAGAGCATCCATGGCCATGCAATTACTGAAAAAATAAAATAATAATGGTCAAATTTCAGTCCATTGCCCTTGCAGGTTTCCTCTATTCTGTATCCATTCCCACCTGAAGGGTTTGAGGGACACAGGCCACACAGGTTCACCATCACTGCTGACCCATTTGCAAGTATGGAGATTAAAAAATCACCCTTAAGTTTAGTAACCACTTAGAGGAACTCATGAAACTCACAAAAATCTCTATGGTTCACTACAGGAAAGGGATAAAGTTACAGTCAGCCCAGGGAAGGAGCTGATAGGCCGAGTCCAGGAGAGGCTCCCAATGTTGAGCTTCCTCTCGTCCTTCCTGTGGGGTCACAGATGCACTGCTTCCCTACCATATGAGACAACACTCCTGGATCCTGTCAGGGCAACTCACCTAAACCTTAATGCCCAGAGCTTCTTCTGGAGCCTTTCACATAATGTCCATGTGTTTGAGTTCCACCACAAGTTGTTCTGAGGTTGGCCATTTACCAGAGGAACCCAAACCAGCACAGATAACATCAATAGAGTGTCAGTTGACCAAGAACCAGGCAAGCACAACCACTCCCTTCAGGCATCACATTTCAAGCACCTGGAGACCACTGCCCAGTAGCTAAAGGCAGAGGCTTGGTCTCAGTTTGCCAAGACTAATTTTCAACATTCATTCATCTCCTGGTCTCTTTGAAGTCTCTTTTAGTAGACTGAGCAAGTTTGCCTGGAAATCTGTATTTTGTATAGCAAATGTGACTCAGGCAGGAGTGGGACCATGGGAGTATGTCCATCAATTTTAAGAGCCAGTGAGAGACAGAGAGAGTTTTAAAGAAACAGACTACATTATGATATCCTGGTATTAAGTTGATTACTCATTTCACCCTCAACCTACCAACAATACTTTGAGTTTCATGTATTCAGTACATATTCTATTTACAAGTCAAGGTACAGAGACATATGACTATTGTACTCTTCTTAAGCACATATGCAAACACACACATATACACACGTACACACTCCCTCTCACACAAACACACACACACACACACACAGACAAATACATTTACACCCTCATATATGTGCAGAATCACAAGGTCCCAGTCAAATGCTGACACAGTTCCCAGGATCTCATAGTTACCTCCTACCTTCATTTACACTTCAAATACAGAAACCAACACAATGCTCATAGCTCCAGTCACTTTCTCTCATTTGATCACACAGTCACATTTTTTTTGTTGTTGTTCACAGTATTTTTTGCCATCTATAAAATCATTCATTTCTCTAAGGTGGAATGCCAGAATATGGGTTATCATGACTGCCCTTTGTAATTTCACCACCATCATCACATGACACCAGGACTATATCTTAGCTGCACAGCATTTAAGCAATCTTCTGATCATTGTTATTTTGTGTCATGAGAATGTTGGAGAGTGTGTGGTGTGACTGAGTGTGACAGGGTAAGTGTGGGTGGGTGTGGAGTACGGAGGTCACAGGGTTAGGCAGATGCACAGGGCCTGCGACATAGTGGGTGGGACAATGCAGAAGGGGAGAAATGACAGCAGGCAAATATATGAGGGCTAAAGTGTCTGGTGTTTCTAGACCACACTGGGCAGCTTGAGGCCATGATGGGCAAAGTGTGCAATGCTGCAGAGGGAATAAGACCTGACTTGTGCAGGGTTTTAAGGGTGCAGCAGTCATGATACTTCCTCATGGACCCTTGTCTCTCTCAGCCACTGTCCTCCTTGGCTCTCTGGTGGTCCTGTGTACCTTTGACCTCCTTCTTGCCTTACCACATTCCTGGGCTCCACCTCCCTATTCCAATCTCCATTCCTATCTTGCCTCCCTTATCCTTGCCAAGAAGGGTCAGCCCCAATTTGTGCCCCTTCCCTCACTATAATAATTAACCCCACACTTCACTGTTCACCTGCACACCTTTGTCCAATTCCATGATCTGTAGACATCAGGTCAGTTTTTCATAGGACAGGAAATATGCCTGGTCAGGGGCCTTAGGTCATTGCTTGGCAAAACTTTGGGGGAGCCCAGACCGTGGGGCTTCCTATAGTGATGTTGTAGAGTGGCTTGGTGTATCCACTTGCTGCAAGGACATGTGATCCCCCTATTGCCCCAGCACATTCTTCTATGAATGTGGTGGTGCAGCCTGAGATGACAGGAAACCTTCCATGCAGACTGTGTCACCTCATTCAGACAGTCCTACAGCAAGCCCCAGAAGGGAAGTAAACCTATGCAGTGTCCCATTTTTAAAATGACTATTTTCAGCAGGAAATCAGCAACAAGTTTCCCAATAACCCAAAGCATGTGGATACTGCAGAGATGACCCCATTACTGGTAGCTCCTCCTCCTCTGCATCAGGGCATCTGTAGGGTGCAGTTTGACCTCTCTTCTTGCAGTAAAGCAGAGGTTATAGACATAGTGAGCAGTGTGTGAAGTAGAATCATGCTCTGGGGTCAAAAAAGTTTCAGAGGTAACTTGAGAGGCATTTCTTCATACATCCTGCTCCATCCTCCAACCTTCACCCTTGTGATGCTTACAAATTCTCTAAGCCTCCATCTTGCCTCGCTTTCATCCAACCTTTCAAGTATGTATTCCCTCCCATACAATATCCTGGCCTTTATATTGTGAGAAATGAATGCATTGTAGTTAGAAGTAACAGTGAGACTCATTGTGACACCTTCATAGAGGCATAGAACATATTTTTCGCCTTTTTAAATCCCAGTACCATCACATTTCTCCACCTTCCCTCCCCTGCATCCCCTTCCTCTACTCTTTTGGTCATTTATTTGTCATCTTTTTCACTGTTGTGAGCAAAACAATCTAACAAAAACATTTAAAGGAGGAGAAGTTTATTTGGGGGCTCAGGGATTCAAAGTCTTTGCCAATAGATGGCCAACTCCATTCCTCAGAGTAGGAGGTGAGGCAGAATACCATGGCAGAAGTGTGAGGTGGAGGAGACTCAGGATATGGCAATTACAAAGCAAAGGGAGCCCTCCTCACTAGGTGAAAATATAAACCCCAAAACTATGTTTCCATGGACCCACCACATCCACTACACACTACCAGCCTTCAGTTACAACTCAGTTAATCCCTATCAGGGGACTGATTCACTGACTGGGTTGAGGCTCTCATAACCAAATCATTTCATTCCTAAACTTCTGGCACTGTCTCACACATGAGCTTTTGAAGGCTACCTCATAACTAAATGACAGTATTCCTACCATTCCACCACTGACCCCCAATAGCTCATGACCATCTTAAAAACAAAGTATATTCAGTCAGTTTTCAGGAGTCCCCGCAGCCAGTGCTGTGTCACCATGTTGAAGTCTTGATTCTATATTTTTTCTATAGCAGTCACAAAGTTTCATACTAATTCCTAAGTCTTTAGTGAAGTTTGTGCTGACTTTTGTGCAGGGTGAGAGGAAAACAGCTAGTTTTATTCTTCTACATATGGCTACCCAATTTTCCCAGCACCAGTTGTTAAAAAATACTACTGTTCTCCAACATAAGTCTTTATCACCTCTTTTAACCATCAGATGATTGTTTCTCTGTGTATTTTTCTTTGTTTTTCTGTTCTCTTCATCTCCATGTCTATTAAAACCAATGTCATGCTCTTTTGACAATACAGCTCTGTAATATAATTTGAGATCAGTTATTGTGATGCCTAGTTTTTTTTATCAAAATTGATTTTCACCTATTGTATTTGCTGTGTTGATATATTCCCCAGAATTTTCTTTAGAACACTGCACATTTAAATAATCATCTTTTAATAGTCTTTCTCTGGAATTCCTCCACTTCATTTGTTGTTGGATTGTAAATTTGGGAGCATGTCTTCTTTGCTTGTTTCCTTGTGTTTTCAGAGGTTTGGCTGCACATCTTTTGAGATGAACCATTCTCCTTCATGTCATGTTTTTGTGGTAGTTCTGTTGTTTGTATCTTTTAGATTCAACACCTAGCTTTACTGCAATCAAGTGTGAACTTCAATTTCCATTTCTGCTTAGTTTGCTGCTGTAGAACAGATGGCATAATTCCTTTTGCAGAGCTTGCAATTTTATGGGATCTCTGACTTATCTTGAAACCTCTTTATGCATTTGGTGTATGAGGAAATATACAGGAGTTAGAAAGGAAGTCCCCTCTATCTGTTTCTATTTGGAACCTGGTCATTCACTTGGGTTTTCTCCCATATTCTAAGGTGTTACCCTATTTTTGGAGCTTGATAAGGAAGCTACTTTGTGTGTGGAGAAGAATTTACTGTCACTTGGCTGAGTTGTGCGTGCAGCTTAGCAGAAGAGTCCCTATCCTGTAAACTTGTAGTGTTCTGATCACCTCACAGCTCATTTTAGAAAACAAGAAACAAACAGTAGCAAAAATAATAGCAACCAGTATACAACTTTAAAATAAAATTCTGGTGTCTATGCTAATCACCACACAAAGAGGAATGTTGGGGTCCATGCCTAACACTAGCAGCAACAATAATTAGTCATGGACCAGATGTAGATATGGAAACAGAGAAGGTCACCCTGGACAAGATGGTACGTAAGGAAGTTGGGTGCAGGGCCAGAAGAAAGAAGCTTGGAGAGGGAATTCTCATGAGGTCAACTTCCTAGTTGACAAAAGTACTCAGATATAAGTGAGAACACCAGTGAATCCAACAACTACATATTTGTGCTCCTAATTGGGGATCCAGTAGAAAATCTAGAACATGCATGTGGACCCAGGGACACTAATCTATAGTAGTGAGAGGACTAAGGGTGGAGAGGAGGTACGAAAAGGAGGAAATTTCAGAGACCATAAAAAGCACAGTCCAAAACTCCTGCACTGGACTTCTAGCTCAGGGGACCCTTCTCTTCAAACTGTCTCTATTGCTTTGGCAACAAATGTGTTTCTTACTTGCTCTCTCTGTGTTTAATTCTTCACTTCTTTGCTGAATGGAAACAGTAAACCCAGCACATCTAGGGGGTAAAACTAGTGCTAATCTGCAGTACCAACTACAACATCTATGGTACTAATAACTGCAACGACAGCAAAAAGCAAACTAAAAACTAATGCAAGGAAAACCCCACCCCTTCAAAGTCAAAACAAGGCTAACAAATGAGCAAACAAAAAATAATATTGAATGAAATTTATATGAATATATGTTCACATGAATTCATGTAATTTATAAATTACATTATGTTCATATTACATAATTACATGTATAATGTGTATCCTCAGTACAACATTGCAACAAGAATACACAAAGTATGGGGGGAGAAAGAGAAAAGACTGGAAAATCAATGAAGAGTGGAGAGCTTTGCTTCACTCAGCTGGTCAAAGTGGTTCTTAAAGTTCAAGTTCCCTGATTATGCTGTTGTGTCCTTTCCATTTTTCACTGGGCTTTGCCTCCTTCAGACCTAGAATGGGAGGTCACTAAATGTGACCTCTTTGGGCCTCACTGAGGAGCTTGCTGTTGATGTTGAAACCGGGACCTCACCACAGAAGCAATCAGTGTCCTTGTCACAGTAGCAGGTAGAGACAGCTGGTGAGTACCCCAGTTGGAGTTTTCACTGGATGGACTACGTCACTGAACTCTCAGAGCAGAGCTGAAGCAGAGCTTGAATTGGGAAGTTCAAGCAGCTGGGATTTAGTCATGACCATCCTCTGTGGCTTTGTTGGGTGGTATTTACTCCAAAGTGGTTAGGTGCATGAATCCTGTTACTGGCAAATGCACATCTCTGGGCACCAGTTCCCCAATTGCCTCAAACAGGATGGAGCAACTCATCCCTTACAGGCCTCATAATCCTCAGCTATGAATGAGGACTTCCCATGATCAGGTTCCAAGTGCAAATATGCTTCTGAACCAGTTTCTGGCATCTCTCTGGCTGGTTGTCTGAGCTGCCAGTAGTAAAGGAAAGGAATGGGCTCCCTCTTTGCTTTTCCCAGCCCACATCATACTGGGCACATTCCTCAGTGCAAGTTTCACTTGGGATCTGCCAGGCACACTCTTCCCCAGGCTTCACCTCCATTTCTTATACTGAGTATCTGCCATGATCCATGGTCATCCAAGGTCTGCCTCCTCCCTCTGTATTCTCTTTCCCCAGAGTGTAATTTTATCACATATTTCACAGAAACTTTATCCACATTTCCCCTTTGATTCTGCATTGCTAAATTCCCCTTGTTTCCTGTGACATGCTGAAATCTTTTTCCTCCTTGAAATCTGTATGTTGATACTCTTAACTTCCTTGCACACAATCTCTCTTTGCAACCTTAAGTCTGGCATTGACTTTATTCCCTGAACCAAGTGTTCTCTTGTTTATCTTTGATTCCTCTGCATGCTTCTCTCTCTTCATGTCCCCTGCTTCAGGCTCTGCACCACCAACTTGTGCCACTGGTCCATCTTTCCTTGTGTCCTCTTGTGTCGTGTGTCATGCAGTCATACACAGCCACTCTCTACGTGAAGCACAGTTAAACCATTGCTGCTGGTGGTTGTTAACAAATGCTCTAGTTGAGGTGTTCACAACAGTGATCAAGTTTTGTGTCAAGTCAAATAGAGGGAAATTATGAGACATGAGTTTATCAGTGAGGCACCAGACCAGTAAGAGAATGGAGATTCTCCAATAAATAATTTTAGGGCCTATCAAGGCTCATTCCAATCCCTCCAGCCTCTGCTATGGTGGTGAATTTCACTGTGCTGTAGCTGCACAGTGGTTGCCTTTAAGGCAGCCTTGGAGCTGAAGAGAAGGGAATGGATCAAGATAAGTTTAAATGACAGAAGTCTCTCTTATGCCTGCTGGGGTGGACGAACTGGGCTTCTCTAGATGAGCAACAATATTGTGTTTATCTGGGGCCTCCAAACTAGGTCAGGGAAGCATAAAATATTTTGTGGTGTCCCATTCCAAGTTCAGGTATCTGTGATCAACCTCAAATGAAATGGAGAATCTCAGAGTGCAGAGCACTTACACCTTACTTTCATTAGTACCTGTCATTATAATTGTTTTACTTTATTTTAAGTTCCTGGCCATATTTTATACCCTGAAATTTATCATCCGCATGTGTATATGTATAGGATCGCAGTGAATAGGGTTCAGTAGCATGCTTGGATTCAGAAATTCTTCAGGGATTGTGTACTGCATCCCCTGCATAAGGAAGAACTAGTGCAAGATGGTCTCCACTGCCCAGTGCAGCTGATCCCAACCCAAAGGGCCAGATCTACCTACCCACTCTGCTCCTTGCCTCCCTTTTAATTACCACCATTCCCTAAAAACACTAACAGTGTGCTTTTGAAAAATATGTATAAATTCCACCTGTATTACTGCTAGTTCTTCGGCCTGGCTTCACCTGTAAACAAAATCTCTTCTTAGGTTATAAACCTATGAGATAAACATGTGGATTGTTTTCCTACAATGCCTACCACTAATTCCTCCACTGTATTTGGTTCTAGAAAGCATTTTCAGAAGTGATCATAATTAATGACATTGAAGGAATTGAAACTAATCTGCTCAGTTTTCCTGCAGCAACATGGAGGATGATCTGTATGAGATGAAGACAAACAGCTTCATTCCTCTCCATCACATCCATGGGCTTCCATGGACGTGGTGGAGAATATGATGTTAGATGCTGGGAATATGCTGAACCCTCTGCTTGTGTCCCTCTGTAGAGAAGAATCTTGGAGCCGCTGGACCAGATTGTGAGCATGGAAAGTATAACTTCAGGAAACTCAACAAATGCTGAATATAATGATTCTGTGATTTTATCACAACTTGCAGTAGAGCAGTATCCCAAAAATCTTTTCCTTGCTAGGTTTTCACTATTCCATTTTGCAACCACATAGACAGGAGAAATGGAATGCACCACCACATACAGGATCCAGCAGAGGGAAATGGAGAAGAGACTCTGCTCTGGGACTTTTCTTTTTATATTCTTCCAACAGGAGTTGATGGAGCTGACCATGATGTTCTGGATGATGCTCAAGAGGCAGGTGATGCCAATGGAAACACCCCTGCATGCTCTACAAATGTACAAAATAAGTTTGCATAAAAACACTGAAGAAATATTTCAAATCAAAGTATGCCATTGTCCTGGGAACACCATTAGCACATAGGTGCTTGAGAACCAGATCAGTGGTCCTTAATGAGCACTCATTCCTGGAAAAGACTAGATAGTAATAAAGCTGAGAGGGATTTCCCAGAATTCCAACAGCAGTCTGTAGTAAGAGCATCAGTCCTGTTACCACATTCCTGGAGGCCATTCTGTCATTTAGCACATTGTCCTTTCCATTATGGCCATAGTCATTCCTGTGAGCAAAATCACTCATTAAATCTTTTTGTAGCCAGACACAGTGGTGTGCACCTCCAGCCTCTGCTGTTCAGATGACTAAGGTAAGACAATTCCTTCAGATTGAGTGTGAGACCAGCCTGGAGCATATAGTGGCACCCATCAGAGAATATGATATATATTTTATACCAGGAGTAACTTTCCTTGTGTACACCTATGGGATTGCAAAGATATCAAGTTGCACATATGGATGGCAGGGTTTTCCAGATTTATCATAGAGAACCCAGCATGAGGAATCAGGTGGTGATAACCTGGAAAGCAATGAAAAGGAAGAGAAGTGGACAGAAAGAATGAGTGAAAATCTCCAGAACATACTGAAGTTTGTTAGCCACATTGAAGAACACACAAATCCAGTCACCACCCACACCATATGATGAATAAGTTCTCAATGTATTTCTGATCCAAAGTTTAAAAAAATTGATCTTGTATGATGAAATATATTTTTATAGTCTTGGGTATACAGATGTTTATTGAATGGCATAAGCACTTAAAGCATATTTGTTTCACATGAAAAATTAGACCACATTAATTACAAGCTCATTCTCCTTCCTACCATACTACAAACACTGTAGAAGTTTTGAGTGGGAGTGATGTTACAGAATGCACCTTAAATTATAGTGGGCAACATATTCCAGTAACACCTACAAGAGAAAAGACATTATTCAATGAATAAACACATGGGGAATATGTTTGGTGCCCCTGTTAAGACCACTCCCTTGTATCATCTACAGCAAAAGAAACTGAAATAAAAATGTCAAGACATATCAAGTTTTGACTTATGGCAGGAAACTATGAATCTCATAAAATGACAATACATGTTGAAATTGGTACAGATATTTTGGAATTATGTTTTCTGCTTTCCAAGGAAGACTGATATAACCTATATGCCAACCATTTCACTTGAATAAATGTACCCCAAGTCCCATTTCTATTTATATCATATAAAACAAATTCCAGAATTTATTTCCCTGGAACCATCATAATAGCTTCAGCTTGAAGGTCACTCAGATGTATCAATTATTAGCAGAGTGACTCAAGAGATTGACTGATATTTACATAACAGTATCTCATAAAGCAATGCCACTGAATGCTAACACCACATTCAAAAAAAAATCACGTGGACTGCAAGGAAAGAAATACATAAAATACTTCAGGTGTATGAATTCATTTGTTAAATGTACTATACAGGTAAAAGTCACTTCACTCCATAAATGTTAGAACATATCAAAAGCTAAGTTCCAAAAATTCCACTCATACAAAACCTGAGGAGAAGTCTGCTTCAGGCCTATTGACTTAGGAGAGACAGACAGGATCTTATGAGATGCTGACAATATTGTTGTTTTTCTTGAACTGTGTGTTGCACAGTTCAAGTGTGTTTCATTTGTGAAATTTCACTGAGTTATGCACTTATGACTCCTACATGATTCTTTGAGTAAAAAAGTAAAATCACCAAAAATGTGAGCAGAGAAAATGGCATTCATTGGATGTATTTGACCTGCTGCAAGTTGTGTCCTCAGAATGAAATATTCAGATCCAGAAGTGGTGGCATCTTGTTTTTCCAAAGTCCTCCCTCACCCTGGAATTCTGTTTTCTATGGGATCCAGGGGATCTTATTCACAGATAGGAGGAAGAGAGATAGGGGTATGGGGTCCTTGTTCCAGAATCCTTTGGGGGAGTCTGAACTTCAGGAATTCTTTGAGTGCTGGTGCAGCCTGTCTTGATATATCCACTTGCTCCAAGGTCTTGTGATCCCAATGTAAATGGTCCACAATGAATAGGTTACATGAGTCATCCAGACAGTCCTACAGTGAGTCCAGGAGGGAAGTTAAGACCCATGTAGGGCACCATATTTAAAATAGTCATTTCCAGCCAGAACTCATGACTCTTGTGTCCTGAAAGTCCAAAGCATCTTCTGGTATCTGTCCAAATGCCTGAACTATTGGAAGCTCCTCCTCCTCTGCCCTGGGCATCTGTTCAGTGCAATGTGAGCAACAAGTGCTGAGCTAAATGGGATTGCACACCATGTGCAGTACAGTCAGTCTCTGGAAGTATATTGGAGCAGGAGACTCTTGAGGTTAATTTCTTTGCACACTTGGTTACGTCCTCCATTTCTCAATCCCTGTGACCTTTAGAAATCTATAATCCTCCATTGTTCTTTAATTCCACCCAACATTTCTATTACATAGTCCCTGGGTCCACATTCTGTAACCTTTATAAAAAAAACAAAAACAGAGAACAAAACAATAAAAAAATTTTTCTCCATTTCCATGTACCACCCTCTGAGCCTCCTCACCTTCAGTGACTCCTGAAAACACTGTCACTTGTGTCTCCCTCTCCTCCCTGTTATAGGACTCAACTTAAGAACAAACTAATCACCACTGATAAGTTCAAATTTGAGAGTCCTTATTAAGCTGGTCATCTGTCTGTCTCACACAATGCTCCTAAGAATGACTATTGGGTGAATAGCCCCTACCATAGGGTTGCAAGCATTTTTTACACCATAAGTCAGTTCATCAATCATAAGTATCTGTTGCTGTGATTTAAAATTACAAATTAACATCATGATATCTGAAATCATTAGCACAGGGGGAATTTGTTCAAATGACCTTTCATAGGTATGAACTAAAGAATGGTTACTAACATGTAAACAATCACTGTTGACATCATGGTTAACATGGTACATTGTTTAGGAAAAATAGGAATCAAAAAGAGAACAATTTTTCATTATGCAAGAATTGCATTTTGGATTGCCAAACATGTCATGCTAAGCAACTGATGATGGATACAGAGGTGGGTATTCCCACAGGAGATGCTAATTGATTATTGATTGTTAGAGAGGCAGAGTGTTCCTGTGGGAGAAGTATTTTCTACATAACATGGACTCTGTTTAGTCATGCCCATGTTGCCTGGCCTATAACATTTCCATGGAGCCAAATCTGTCAACCCATCCTATTCCCCACTGGTTTCATGTACATAATTAAATCATTGATTCATTATTAGTGTAGAGGTGATTGTAGTGGGTGTGTAACACCATTAGTTTGACAGATTGGATTTTATCTGTAATGTATTTAGTTAAACAGTTTATCATGCCACAGGCCAATTAAAAGCCCCAACATAATTAGGATGAGAGGTCCCACCATCACAGTTATTAAAGTAGTTAACCAGGGGGACATAGAGAACAGATTTTGATACCAATTTCCCTCGGGTTTTCAGCTTTCCTCCCTCTCTTTGAGCCATTTTTCTAATCAAAGAAAAACTACCATGAATGACACCCAACTGGTTAGTATAGAAATACCAGGTCACCCCTAAGGCCATACATAACCCTTCTTATTTTAAAAACAGCAAATGTAACCCTTTTTGTTTTGTAAAATTGCCTCAGCAAGTGAATCAAAGGAATTTTTAAGTGACTCACACAGTTTAGATTTATTTGTCAACTTAAGGTTTTAAAATTTTAGTTTTCTGTAATGAGTGCAGTAATCCCTACAGCTGTGGAGCCAGCTATAACTATTCCTACTAGGAGGGGAACTGAGACAGGGCCACTCATTTAAATATTAACCCCGTATATTCCTTTCTTCCCTTCCCATTATAATAGTACCCTTGTGGAATGATGTGAACAGTAACAGAATTCATTCCATTTGGTAATCTCAAAAAGTGAAAGGGCAGGCATGGAGTTACTCCTGATGTAGAAGTAAACCATGTTCCTTTATGGGTCATAAGGTGGTTGTCATATGAGCCCAAGGAAGTCCTAAGTGCTACAACAGTGGTGTAAGAGCAAGGAAGAGAAAAAGCATGAATAACATTTTTTTTCGATCTTACCTTTAGAGGGTGGTTAGTGTCTCTGAAGGCTGTCCATTTTTCTGTTGTCTTGATTCAGATTAGATGAATCCATGCTGTGAGTAAGTTTCCTCCATTTCAGGTAGATGTTATTCCCTTTTACTGGACCCATTTTGTGTAGGTGTAGTCTGATTGGAATGGGTGTTGGAAATCAGTAGTCTCTTGGGGCTACTTCTCTCATAATTTGAACATGTTAGAGAGACTTAAAAACAGGCTGCAACAGGAGCAGGTTATCATGGTAAGGATGGAGGAAGGGTTCTGGAAGCATTAACATTTTAATCTCATTTGCCTTCAACTTTTGGATCCAAACTGGCCTTTATTTTTGTGATTTAACCCAATGACCTATCTATATTGACTGTCTTTTAAATTTTTTTATTACTCCTCTAATTTTAGGGCCTTCTGACTACTGTAAGGAAAAAGGGTGACAATCACTCTTGCTGTTTCAAGCTGAGAGGGGGCAATGTCAGATGGAGCAAGAAGTTTGAAGTCCCTTTTTAGTAATTGGGTCAATCTAGGGGTGAAAGTCTGGTTTTATGAAAGAAACACAAAAACATGAGTACAAAATAAATAGCATCTGGAAAATGTCAATGAATACCATGAAGATGATATAAAACAATAATCTCTTACCAGTAGGTAGAAGAGTTGAGAAATTTTCCCCCTAACAAGGCTTAAAGTCTAACAAGGCTGGAGAGAATAGAACCTTTATTTGTAAATCTTTAACATTGTCAGAGTTATCAGGAATGTAAACACAACATTTAGTTAAGCTACCTAATGTCATCTAATTTTGTAAACTATCTTTTTATTGGCATGACTTCTTTGCTTAGTAGAGGTCCCTTTATTTTTGTTGTTTAGGACTAGAGAATCAATCATACTAATCAAGAGATTAGTATGGACTAGAGAATCAATCATAATAATCAACCATACTTAATCAAGCATTGATTAAGTCTACCTGTATAGGAGGTTAGGAAGATCTGTAGGACTTAAACCAACTAAAAAATTATAACTCTGGCAGTTTCTCTTGACAGTTATCAGGCATTTTTCTAAGAATCTTTTTTGTTACCTCCAGTTTTACTTATTTTGGGGGGCTAACACAAGTGGACATCTCAAGTTATATTAAAATAATTATTGTATTGTTTTTTAAATGTCCAGGAACTGTGTTATGGTTTTAAGTGTCTTTGCTAGGTGTTTAAGACCAAGCTTGTCAAATTGACCTTGTTCCTATCTGCTGTTAAGCATCAGTTGAGTTCCCATAGGAGTCATTTATGGACACTTGAGAGCAGCTTCTTAACTCCTTTAGTGCCATTCACTAGGTAGGGTCTCCTTGAAAAGGTGGCTTCCTTTGGAAGCATTAGGGATGTTTCCCTTTTCCAATGACCCTCCTCTGCAGCAGGTGCACTGATTGACTTCTCATCCTCTGGTGGTATCATCAATAACCCTGATCAGAAGGTCATGTTGCCCAGAGTTGTAACACTCCCTAGAGAAGTTCTCTTGTTCCCTGGGTTTAGTCTGACTCTGAGGGCAAGAGTCAAAAACTGGTTTTCTTGGCCCCTGTATTTTAATCTCAATCTTTAAGTATTGATCTTAAACATCCAGCAAGCCAGTCTCACCAGTCATACAGTAAGAGTACTTGACTTTAACTTTAGTGTCTATAACTTTACAGTCATTTACCCATTTTTATTTAATTGGGATCTATATTATCTGTCCTGTAGGTGATGGCTTATTATCTCAAATTAATTCAGATTAATTGAAGCAGTACCTCTGCAAAACATTAATCAGGCAGCAGTTACAGAGTTTACAAGGAAAATAAAAACTAAAATTAGCAACAGTATAAATATAATATAGTGTGATAGCTATCTTAAATTTTGGCTGAGCTATTCATTATATCCCTGCTTGAGATCACAATAATTTTACAACAAAAAAAAATCTTTTGAATATAACTTTAAATGAGCTCATGTCTGCCTTATTTTGGAGTCACTCTAACATGGTGTAAGGTTGGAGGCAAAGCCTTATTTGAGGTAAGGTGGGGATCTTCACAAATATTTGGTAAAGTGGTCTAGTTTTGATATTAATCTTTGTTTTCTTTTTAAATATCATTTTACAAACTTTACTTATATTGTTTTCTAAGTCTATATGAATGTTAGTAACCATAATATGATATTACATCTAAAACACGAATCAAAGAAAGCTGAGAGAGCTTTTAACTTTCCTTTTGTGCATTAAAGTGGCAAAATATTTTTATGTTTCAAAACAAATCAGTCTCTCATTAACTTGTAGAAATATGTTTACATTTTTATCCCAGTGTAGAAGGTAAATAAGGTTCAGGTCCAGTTACAGAATATTAAATGACAAATTCCCAATAGAATTTGCTATTAAATTTAAAATTACCATTACAACTTTAGGTTGGAGAACACTAGTTTGATAAAATTTTCTATAAACCATTTAATTTAAAGACCTGTATACCTAAAATATATGAACACATTTAATATATAAAGAAGAGTAGTAGAATAATAATTACATTGATGTTTTTATATTATCCAAGTTTACCTTTTAAAGAAAACTTAGACTTTGTAACATAGTACAATACTCTAAAATAACAGTTGCTGTTTAAGCAGACTTGTACAAACTCCAATTTAAGAATAGATGTTCTAGAGAATAAAACTTAACAGACATAATGTTAAGAGTACATTAATGTTTTAAAAATTATTAACCATTTTAGCATATAGACAACTTTGGTTTATATCAGTATATTAATATTTGATATTTGAGCATACTTATATATATAAACATGAATCATTTAAACTTTACCTTTAATTTACACATTTTAATCATTTAAGTAGACCCTTTTGTCATATATTTAGATGTATTACAATTTTACTTTATCACATACTTTTTATCTAGAAACCTTTGTTTACTAAATATATTTTTATATCTAGAACCTTTAAATTGTTTAATCTGTTGATTCCCTTTTTTTAAAGTTTATATTCTGAAACAATCCTTCTAAATTTCTGAATTTAGATAAATTACTCCACTTTAATAAGATGAAATTCTTTGTTATTTACAGAATTGAAATTAAAATGAAGTTGAAACTTTTGGACCTTTTATATAGAATTATTCCTATTGAGACTTTTAGTAACCTTGTTTATAGTGATGACACAAAGTAATTGTAAACTTTTAAAATTTATTAATTTATAAAAAACATTAATGTTTGAAGTATGTTTCCTTATGGAATTTAAGGATTTAAGAGTACTTCATGTTATATTTAACAGCATTTTAACTCTTTAAACCAATCAGATGTCTCTAAAAAATGCATCCATAATCAATCCCATGTATGTCAAATCTAATTTAGTTATTTTTTAGAAAAACAAGATATCAGAGAAATGTATTGGACTGCATCAGTCATTTCTTCCCTGTTGAAGAAAAAATCTAGATAATAGACATTTAATGGTTATTAACTTTTTAACATTTTTTGACCACCTAGAAGCAAAACTGTGTTAATAACTTAAAAGCCATACTTTTGTTTACCCAATTTTAAAACATTTTAAATCATGTGAGTCAAAGGCATTTGGATCCATTTTTTAATTTTAATTTATGAGCTCATATGTCAATTTTGGTACCAAACATAGTAGACATGAGAATACACCAGTGTACATACCCAAAACAGACACAAAAATGCCTTGTAGCTTATTTATAAAAACCCATTAGACTGAGAGCTAACCCTTGTAAATTGGCCTCTGAATGAAAGAGAGCATTAAAACAGTTGTTATCAAAAATTAATTTAGGTCCACCAGATCAAAATTATGAACTCAAAAAATTAGAATTTTCAAAGCCTTTCTGGCCTATATCCTGATGTATTCCCACTCATCAGAGATGAAAAGAGTTAAGAAAATATAGACTAAGTTTTTGCCCTGTCCCTCTTTGAAGAGAGACCTAGGGAGACCTTTGAAGAGAGTCCCTAAGAGAGACCAAGGGAGCCTGCTTCAATTGGTCTCCTTGGGAGAGCTCCCTCAGGTTTGGGTCTTATTCTAAATCATTTTTTATAGTCTCTTGGACAGCAGCCATCAAAACTTTAGCCTGGCATTTTGGTGGACCAACTCTAATTGTTGTGAGTTTGTGTTGGCAGTAGTTTACATTTTAATGTAAGTTTTAGTGAACATGGTTAAAAACATTTTAATAATTTTTTCCAAATTTCAATATAAGACATTTGATCAGGATTTCCAGGCTGCCCAAAGACAATTTTGGTAGTCCCCTGAGGGGGCCATCTGACTTCAAAAATTGGTCATTCTCTCTCACAGAATTTAGAGAGAGAGAGATGTCAACCAGGTCCTATAGTTAGCAGCTCTTCTCTGGAATTCTGGAAATTGGTCAATATGCATTGAAGGGCATACACGAAAAGCATGAGGAAGATTCACCCATGTCCACACTGAGGAGCAACCAAAAACAGAAAAAGGCAAACACATAACAGGTAAGACGCAAAAGACGATGACAAGTGGCCACTCCGGATTCCTGACCTGAGGGCCTGGGCAACTCTTGCCACAGTCCCTGACTTGGAAAGTAATGCTGTGTCCAGCCTTCCTTAGAGTCCCCAGATACAGATTCAGCAGAAACAGAATTATGGGTCCCCTGTCGGGGTTGGGGGGTGGACAGAAACAGGTGACTCTCGGGGAATTTATTTCAGTCCTGGGGCAGGGCTGCACACACTGTGCAGCCGGGGGTGAGGAACATCTTTCAGAGGCCTTTCCCTAGGAGCAACTGTGAGACTCTCCTCTCCACAGGAGTTTCCAAGTCAGTGGTAAGCTGTGGTTACCCATCAGTCAGCAGGGATTTCTTTGGGGCCTCCAAATATAATGGGGTGAACCTTAAGAACAGACCTATCACCACTGAGAAGCCCAATTTGAGAGTCATTGTTAAGATGACTGGCTGTCCATCTCACAAAAAGTCCTCAAAACATGGCTATTGAGAGAAGAGCCTTGACTATAGGGTTGCAGGGGTTTTTATACCATAAGTCAGTACATCAATCATAAGTGTCTGTTGCTATGACTTAAAATTACAAACTAACATCATGATATCTGAAATCATCAGCGGAGGGCGAAGTGGTTCAAAAGACTTTTCATAGCTATGAACTAAAGAATGGTTACTAACATTTAAACCATCACTGTTGACACCACCATTAACATGGTACATTGTTTAGGAAAAATAGGAATCAAAAAGAGAACAATTTCTCATTACACAAGGTTTGTCATTTTCTTTTGCCAAACCTGTCTTGCTAAGCAACTGATGATGGGTACAGAGGTGGGTGTTCCCATGGGAGAAGTATTTTCTACATAACATGGAGTCTCAATGTAAGATGGAGTTCTGTTTACTCATGCCCACGTTTCCTGGCCTATAACATTTCCATGGAGCCATATCTGTCAAACTGTCACACTTCACATGATCTTTAGAATTCTTCCTCCAGCCTCTCAGCTGCAACATTTCATGCCTACCATTCCTTTTTCCTGTGCTCTCTTCTCACTGTTGGCTATTAGACAGTCATGCACTGTCACTCCCCTCAATACTCTACAGGTAAACAGTTGCCCTGGGTGCTCAAGAGACAGGTCATGCCAATGGACACATTCCTGCCCACTCGCTGAATGTAAAAAATATGTTTGCATCCATAATCACAGAAGAAATATTTTAACCCCAAAGTTGTCATTGTCTGTGGAATTCCTCTATGTAGAATGATCAGAGTTGGTTATCATCAGGTGCTTCAGAATCAAACCTGTGGACCACAATCTGCACACAGTGCAAGAAAACTCTAAGTGCAAATAAAGCTGAGAGAAATTTCCCAGAATTCCAACAACAACCTGTGATCAGAACATCAGTCTTGGTGGTAATATGTGGAAGCCATCCTGTAATTCAGCATACTGTCCTTCATATTAAGGCAACAGTTGTTCCTCTTAGCAAAATGACTCATTATCATCAGCTGTGCTCAGATACACAGGTGAGCACCTGTATGCACTTGCTACCAGAGGAGGTGAGGCAGGAGAATCACCAAAAATCATGATTTTGCATGATCCCTGGAGGCTGTCAGGGTCTCATTTGGAAAGTTCAGGAAATATTGAGTTGTGACCTATAAGTCACTTAATGAACATTTGTGTGTCTCACTGTTCTCCAGGCTTACCTGAGTTCTTGAACCCAATTCTTGCTGATTTTGCATTTCCCCTCCTTCCAAATCACTTCCCCTCTAGGGAGAGGCTCTGACCATGAACCAGAAGAGTGGGATTACTGGCTCAAATGTTCATTCCATTTCAAGTGTTTTTCACAAATCTGCTGTCCAAAGTGGTTGCACCCACTTGCAGTCCCACCAATAATGTATGAGTTTATTGGCTTCTTGTTTGTTTATATTTCACAAACACCTTCTATTCCCACTTCTTAAAAAATGACCTGGCTATGCCTACCCCATCGCTAGCCTAGTCATGTTCTTGGCAATTTAATTAACTAATTAATTATTTTAAGTAAGGAAAAAAATCTTGTTCATTGTTAATTTTCAAAGCTTTAAATTGTATCCTTTCATAGTATTCAGAAAAAAAAAAAAAAACAGAATCACACAAAGCATCCAAGAAAGGTGTCTAAAGAGGTGAGAGTAAAAGGAAGATCATAGTGTCAACATTTATATTACATGTTATTGGATTCATTTCTATATAATAGAATGAAAGCTAATTTGAAAATGGTGATATGGGAGTATACTAGGAAACTGAATTCATGCAAACTAGCACGAAACAAGAGAGAGACCAGGATGAGTGCAAGCTGCATAAATTAGCTCTCTTTTTAAGGAATGAAGTCTCACAAAGGAAAGGGATGCACGGTGAAATGGCATCTTGGAACTCAGTTTCGTGGTGGAAAGTAAGCCCCTGAACAAGTAAAGGCACTGAATGTATATAGGTGAATTTGAGGGGTCATTTTGTGAACAAATACCATTTTCATTGGACACTCTGGAATGTGAATCTTTTGGTTAGGGTCTGTGTACTGTGTCTGAAGAGAATTTACTTTGCAGATTAATGCCTCCCAGAGAGAGTGTTTCCTTTATGGGTGATAAAACACCTTCTTCCTGTCTGTAGCTGATTGTCACCTGGAAAACATTTGTCTTGAGAGATGAAGTCTGTTGGTACATGGCCTCCATTTTCACTCACTTTTCCAAGATCTCATTATCTTGGGGATTAGTTATTCTCCATATCCATTAATTCACATTACCTCAGACCTGGGAGTAATCTAAAGAGAACACCATCCACAGCAGAAAATAATTTGCAAAACCCCTAAGAAATAAAAGCACCAGCATTAGAGAGATCAACTAACAAACTCTAACCTTTTATGAAGCATCACATTGGTGATACAGGCATTGAGATTCAATGAGAATCTGGGCCTGCTTCACTGGTGTTGAAGACTGACCACCTGAGAAACACAAAGGCAAGAGAAAAAAGTTTTGTTAAAAATGTAAAACAGAGAAAGATAGAGAGAGACTCTTCCACAGATGCAGAGGAAGGGGTCCACATTGGAGGTTGGTGCCCCAGGAAGTGAAGGTGTCCTCCCCTTTTACACATTTTAGATTTCCTTAGTTCGTATGCCCCCTTTGTCCCTTATCTTACCTAACTTAACTATCACTTCCCACCGCCCGCGGAGGAAATGATAACACGTACGCCTTTTTTGGTACAGTGAAGCTTCTTCTCTTTAATGTGGACAAAAGGCTTTTCAATGCGGAACTGCTCCAGGCTATAAAGAATACAGGGACCAATCAGAAAGTTGTCCCTGTGGCGAATGCATGGACATATCAAGTAAACGCCTAAAACATGTACTGTACACAAGCCAAGCACAAAGTACATCAGCCAATCAGGAGTACTTCCTGAAACTTGTTAACAGCTTCAAGCTTTTTCTGGCACCATGCCAGGCACCATCTTGAAGATCAGGCCAGGGCATGCCCGCATCCAGGGGCCCTCAGAGGCGAGCGTCCCTGACATTACCAAAAGGTGGAGTTACCAAAAGTAGGAGTGACTCAAGGCCTGTAAGGAAACCAATCAGGGGTACCCACAGGAAGGGAGCAGCCCAAGAGTCATTCATTAACGACTCTTTTCGGGGAGGAAGAGTTTCCTGGAGGCAGGCATTTCTGGCAACAGGTTGGAGAAGGAGGAAGTGTCCTGAATCTTCAGCTTTTTCTTTCCTTTCATTTTGAACCTGTTCCCCATCCTCCTGATCTGACTGGATCACTCATTACCTACCATGACTACATTTTGCCCCCTGGCCTGATGAGTAAACGCTGCCTCTCAACCCAACAGCAATGGCGACGTATCAGAATACCTACACTGCATCTGCAAAGAAATAAGGAGCACTCATTGGCCAAGTAAATAATGATGAAATATACATCATATTAGTGAAACTTCATTCTTTGACTTCTGCAGGTTTGACCTTCAACCTGTATCCATTGCCACCTGAATGGTCTGAGGGACACAGGGCACACTGTCTCACTATCATTTCTGATCCAAACAAAATCAACCTTAGATTTAGTAAATACTTAGAGGATCTCATGAAACACAGCAATCTGTTAGGCTTCTGGCAGTGGTTCACTACAGGGAAGGGGTACAGGTTACAGTCAGCTCAGAAAAGAAACTGATAGGCAGAGTCCAGGAGAGGCTCCCAATATGGAACTTCCCCTCATCCACCCTAAGGGTCACACATGTACTGCGTCCCCACAATGTGAAACAACACTCCTGGGTCCTGTCAGCCAGGTCAGTTTACCTAAGTCTTAATACCCAGAGCTTCTGGATCCTGCCACACTGTTCAAAGGACTGAATTAAGCCTCAGATTGTCATGAGCAAGGCATTTACCACAGGACTCAAAACCCAGCAAGTTTACATCAATAGAGTGTCTGGTGGTGAAGTACCAGGCAAACACAGCCACTCCCTTTAGGCATCACATTCCAAAGGCGTAGAGACCACTGTCCAGTAGCTAAAGGCAAAGGCCAGATCTCACTTGGCTAAGGCTAATTTTCCATTTCTGTTCAACTCCTGGTCACTCTGAAGGATCTCTTATAGCAAACTGAGCATGTTTACCTGGAAATCAGCATTTCATACAGCACTGACAAGACCCAGGCTGTAGTGCAATAATGTGAGTATATCCAGCACTTGGCAGAGCCAGAGAGAAGCAGAGGGAAATTTAAAGATATCTGTACTCCATCCTATGGATTTGTTACACTCATTAGCATGTGCTGGTATTAAGTTCATTACTCATTCCCCCCTCAACCTACCCACAATACTTTGGGTTTGCTAAGTCTTCAGTACATACTCTATGTGGAAGTCAGTGTGCAGAGCCTTTTGGATCATCACTCACTTTTCCAAAAGACAAACATACACCATGTGACAGTGTGGGCTTCCACATATGTGTGCACTCTGATGTTCTAACAGTCAAATGCTGACACACATGCAGGCCTTCCCATGATCTCAGAGTTACCTCACACCTTCATTCACATTTGAAATACAGACATCAATATAGCACTTATAGCTCCACGCATTTTCACTCATTCAGTCACAGTCCCCACTTTTTTGTTTTGCAGTAATTTTTTGCTCTTCATTTCTCCAAGTATGTCAATACCAGAATATGGGTGGTCATGGTCATCCTTTATATTGTCTGCACCATCACCGCATGACACCAGGACACTATTATTCATGCACAGTATTTAAGCACTATTTTCACCATTGTTACATGATGTCATGAGAATGCTGGAGAGTGTGTGGTGTGACTGAGTGTGACAGGGTGAGGGTGGGTGGGTGTGGATTATAGAGGCCACAGGGTTAGGGTGATGCACAAGGCCTGGGGGCAATGTGGAAGGAGAGAAAAGGCAGCAGGCAGCTGCACAAGTGCTAAAGGGTCTGGTATATCTCGACTACACTGGGCAGCTTAAGATCACAATGGGGCAGTTTTCAATGCAGTAGAGGGAAGAAGACATTTTTATGTGGAGTTTTTAGGGGGCAGCAGTCATGATATTTTCCCAGAGGTTCTTTGTCTCTGTTCTCCAGGGCTCCCTGGTGGTTCTGTGTGCCTCTGGCCTCCTGTATGCCTTACCATATTACTGGGCTCCAACTCCCTATTCCAACCTCCATTCCTTACTTGCCTCCTTATCCCCTACCTAGAAGGGTCAGGCCCAACGTGTGTGCCGCCCTCCATTGACCCTGTTCACCTATTTCCAATTACATAATCTAAGGACATCAAGTCAGCTTTTCATAGGACAGGAAGACTGCCTGAACATGCACCTTAGGTCATTCCTTGGAAAATATTTGGAGGATTCAAGATTTGCAGGAATACCTTGTGTCATGTTGCAAACTGGCTTGGTGTATCCATGTGCTGCAAGGATGTGAGATCCCCCTATTGTCCCAGCACATGCCACTGAGCATATGGTAGTGCAGCCTGAGATGACAGGAAACTGTCCATGCAGATTGTATCACCTCATCAAGACTGTATCACTTCTTTGACACAGTGCTAAAGTGCAACCTTGGAAGAGGAGTGGAGCATTTAATGCACCATTTTATAAATAGCCATTTTCAACAGGAATGCAGCTGCAAGGTTCCAGTGTCTCAAAGCATCATGTGGTATCTGAACAGACACCCAAGCTATGGGCAGCTCATCCTCCTCTGCATCTGAGCACCTGTGGGGTGCAGCCTGACCCTCTGTGGTTACAATAAAGCAGAGATGGCAGCACAGTTAGCAGAGTGTGCAGTAGAGTAAGGATCTGGGTTCATAAAGAACTCAGAGGAACCTTGAGGGGCATCTCTTCACACATTCAGATACATCCTAGTTCCCTCATCCCTGTGAGGCTTAGAAATTCTCTAAGCCTCCATCTTACCTTACTTTCACTCAATCTTTCTAGTATGTATTCCCAGCCCCACAATATTGTGGTCTTTATATTCAAAAAAATTAAAACATTCTAGTCAGAGGTAATAGTGGGAATCATTGTGATGTCCTCACAGAAGCATATGCATAGTTTTCTCCTTCTTAATCCCCAGTACCTTCACTTCTGTCCTTGTTCCCTACCCACATCCCCTTCCTATTCTCCTTTGGTCATTTATTTGTCACCTTTTTTCACTGTTCTGAGCAGAAAGACCTGAGAAGAACAATTAAAGGAGGAAAAGTTTATTTTGAGGCTCAGAGTTTCAGAAGTATTTGCCCATAGATGGCCACCTCCTTCCTTCAGGGTTGGAGGTGAGGTAGAACACCATGGCAGAAGTGTGCGGTGAAGGAAATTCAGGATGTGGTCATCACGATGCAGAGACAGCCCTCCACTCCAGGGGAAAATATAAACCCTAAAGCTATGACCCCATGGACACACCACATCCACTACAACCTATCAGCCTCCAGTTACTACTCAGTTAATCCCTATCAGGATTAATTCACTGACTGGGTTGAGGCACTCATAACCAAATCATTTCATTTCTAAAACTTCTGGAAATTTCTCACCCATGAGCTTTTGAAAGATACCTCATAACTAAACAGTAGTATTCCTAACATTCCTCCACTGGTCTCCAATATCTTGTGACCACCTTACAAAGCAAAATATAATTAGTTAATTTCCATGATTCCCCCCAGTGAGTACCTGTGTCAACATGTTGAAGTGTTGATCCCATGTTTTTTTCTGTAGCAGTTGCAATGTTTCATAATAATTCCTTACTCTCTGATGAACTTTGAGTGAACTTTTGTGCAGAGTAAGCAGTAGGAGTCTAGTTTTATTCTTCTACATATGGCTATCCAGTTTTTCCAGCAACACCTGATAAAAAGATGACTTTTGTCCAACATAAGTTATTAACACCTCTTTCAGTGATCAGATGACTGTGTCTACATGTATTTGTTTCTGTGTCTTCTGCTCCATTAGTCTCCATGTCTGCTGAAATGCCATTTCCATTCTGACTTGACAATGCATTTCTGTAATATAATTTGAGATCAGGTATTGTAATCCCTAGATTTACATTGAAATGGTCTTTCACATTCTATATTTGCTGTCTTCATTTATTCCCCAGAAATTCATTTAGCCCACTGGACTTTTAAATAATCATATTTTAATAGTCTTTATCTGGAATTCCTTCACTTTCTTTGTTATTAGATTGTAAATTTGGGATAAATTTATTTTTGTTCTGGCAAATGTACAGGAGTTCACCACTTGTTCAGTCATTGTGATTAAAACAACTTCCAAGGAACTGAAATCATTCAATTGACTTTTCTCCAGCTACATGAATTCCAATGACTATCTAGAGGATGCTGTCCATCATCATGAGGGCCATCAGCTGTAATCACCTTTACCATGGCCCTGTTGATCTCACTTCAGCAGTTGACAATCCCAATGTCCTTTGGGATGTACGATGGAAAGACAAGTGACTCTCCATCAATTTCCTGATTGGTGTTTGGAAAATAAAAAAGTCTAAAAACTTGCACATTGTCAAAACATTCTGTTCATATACTTACAATCAAATTTTAAAATTTGTGTATTTCCTAGAAGCAGAGCCTAAATAAAATGGAATCATGGTTCATGAGAAGGAAGGTACTGACAGTGGGAAAACACATGGAGATCAGTGCACTGGTGCTCACCCACCACAACCTTGAACTAAAATAAAGGATAACACAAACATTTAATAGGGAAGAGAGGGTATATAAACTCACAAAGGAGCACACGAGGACAAAGATTCTCTGGGTGTCTCTGGACTCAGGGCAGGATCTGGAAGAAACTTTGATACTGTGAATGTGCTGAACCCATTGCTTGTGCCTGAGCAGAAGAACAATTATGGAGTCACTGTACCAGATCATGAGCACAGAAAAGAGAACTTCAGGAAATACAAACTGTGCTGCATATAATATGCCTGGGATTTTATCATAACTTTAAGAAGAACAGCATCCATAATTTGTTTTTTTGGGTCAGATTTCTGTTACTACATTTGCTAAATATATACAGAGGAAAAATGTACCACCATGTACAGAATCCAGCAAATCAAAATAGCAAATTCAATATACTTTGGAGCTTTTCCTTTGAGATCCCTCCAAAAGGAGTTCATGGGGCTGATAGTGATTTTCTGAAAGATGCTCAAGAGACAGGTGATGCCAATGAACACACTGCTGCCCACTCACTGAATGTATAAAATAAGTTTGCATCCAAGGTTATTGAAGAAATGCTTCAACATGAAAGCTGTTAATGCATGGGGAATACCTATAGAAAGAATGACCAAGGTGTTGGCTATGATCAGGTGGCTAAGAATCATATCGGTGAACCTAAATGTGCACTCATTGCAGAAAAGGACTAAATATTAATAAAGCAGAGAGAAATTTCCCACAATTCCAACTGCAGTCTGTGAAAAGAACATCAGTCCCATTGCCACATCTCTGTTGTTCATCCTCTATGTCACCACATTTTCCTTTACATTACAGCAACACTCCTTCCTATGAGCAAAGTGACTCATTAGTTTTTTTTTACTGAAGTCCAGTGGTATACACCTGTAGTCACCAGTTCTTCAGGAAGCTGAGGCAGATGTTTGGTTTGAGTCTAGGTATTAAAACCCAGCCTGGAAAATATTACAACATCTGTCTCCAAATACAAAATATATTTTTTACACTAAGTACAACTTTTATGCATCTATTGGACTAAAAAGTATTGAAGCCCACATGTGAATGAGGGGAGTTTACAGATATTATTCATATAAAAATAAACGTTAAAAAGCAAGTGAGGATAACCTGGAGGAAGCAATGAACAGTGAGAGCAATGGGAAGAAAACATAATTCTCCATTTCCAGAATAAACTGATATTTGATAGTCATTTTGAAGAAGAGTCAAATTCTGTCCCCACTCACACCATATAGCATTTCAGTTATGAATAAATTCCTGACTCAATTGTAAAGAAAATGAATGTAACTTTGCAAAAAAAAGAATATTTTATGATCTTAGTTAAAAAAATATTGAACATCATAAGCACCATAACCATACATATTTAAAATTACAAGTTAGATCATATTAATTAATAATGTGTGTTCATCCAGAACCACAAATATACACACTCCTGGAGTATGTGACAGTGAGAAAATGATCTAATGGAATAACTCTTACAGAATGCATGAGAGAATAAAATACACAATGTATTGCATTGAAACCTAAAAGAGAAAAGACATTATTTAATGAGTAATCAGGGGAATATATTTAATACCTTTGTTAGGACCACTCCCTGGTATCATCATACAGCAACAGAAGCTAAAATAAAAATGACTGGTAATACCAAGTTTTAAAATGCGTATGGATAAACTGAATCTCTCACTCAATGTCACTGACTGTTGTAATTGGTACACACATTTTGGAAAAGTGGTGTTTTTACATGAATAGTTTTATATAAACATATATGCCAAGAATCTCACTCCAATGAGTATATCCAAATTTATATTTGTATGATGAAAGACAAAATCCAGAGCTTACATACCAGTAATAGTAATAAGAACATCAATTTGAAAGTTACTCAGACATATCCAGTAAGAGACCATGACTTGGTGAGTCAGGCCACCTGAATCACAGAGGTAGCAGGTGGGCACCCACCCCACCTCCTTTATGGAGCCAGGCAGTGGTCAGTCAACCCACCCAACCACCAGGCCAAAGACAGATGCCATCACTGAGGGACACCACCTGACCACAATGCCCAGGTCTGTTTCCATCGTGGAACAAGCCAGCAGACCAGCCAGCCCGCCTGCATCACAGAGCTAGTCAGAGGCTTCTATATAGGCTGGTGCAGGCATTTTGAAAAATTCCTAAGGGCTTAGCCATCATCATTGGAAGGGCGGCTCCCTTCCTGAGACACCTACAGGAGGCTAGAGGACCTTTGACAAGACCCAGGTGTTGCCGCCCGCAACAACACTCTCACAGGTACTTATCAGAGGTGGACTGGAAATAAACTACTACTATTCCTGAGCTGCTTCCTTGCTTGCTTGCCTATTCTCTAGCTTATAGAGTAAGAGAACCTTGTTTGATTTTAGAGGAAGAGAGTCTTTGAGAGGAAGAAAGACTTTGCTTAGAGGAAGAGAGACTTGATACACTTTCAGAGGTCTATTTCTTCTTAGAGTTCTGCTGCTTCTTCTTGGAAGTGCATCCTGCATCCTGTGAACTAAAGGTGCAAGCTAGAGGTGCGTGCTAAAGGTGCTGTCTATCAAAGGTGCTTCTTAATGGTGCGTCCCATGTACTGCAATCTGTGATCTGTGATCTAGAGGTGTGTTCTTAGTCCTCCACTCTGTGATCTGCCATCTGCTTCTGCCTTCTGCCTGCTGCTGCTGCTGCTGCTTCTTTTTGCCTTCTGCCTACTGCCCGCTTATATTCCCTCCAAGAGGCGGAGGGTAGGGCCATGCCAGTTAAGTGAAGATCAGGCGAGGAGCGAGCTGCCCAATCCCAGCAAAGGTCAAAAGGAAGAGGCACGAGCAGGAGCACTCAGGAACACATGTGCACTTGTTGTTGGCGTGTACTCACTTGAATACCACCAGTGATAAAGCACCTGAGTGTGTTTATGTTATCCGACTTCCTCACTGCCGATGTGATCAAAACAACTTCTGGCTGGCTGCCAGGTGCCATCTTGGCATAGTCCACATGGCATAGCTCCCAACACCCAGGAGTCAAGAAGAAGAGGTATTGAGAGACTCAGGATCAAATCAGAGCCACCAGGTGAGTCTCTCCCAATGGGCAGGCTACCAGGATGAGGCATTAGTCCTGAAATTCAGGGAACTTCCTGGAGTAGAGTGGCCCAGTCAGACTCCCCTGCTGGAGCTGAGAACCCAGTTAACAGGGAGCATTACAGAGGACGGTTGCACAGCAAGTGGCTTTGACACAGAGTGAGGGTCCGAGGCCCAGGCAGTAGCTCTGGTACCCAGGGAATGTAGTAGAGGAGGACTGCTCAGAGAAGGAATCCCTCACAGGGCCAGGCTCCCCAGACCTGGTGGTAGATCAGGTCCCCTGGGAACATGAAAGAGGAGGGCCTTCCTGACCAGGTAGTAGTTCTGGACCGAAGGGAACATCTCAGAGGAGAGCTGTCCAGTAAAACTTCCCCATCAGGTAAGTCTTCCTGCTGGGTGAGGCTTTCCCACCAGGGCAGTAGAACCAGAGACACAGGATCAGATCAGACCTGCCCCAGTCTGCAGTCTAGTCCCCTTTTGGCTGACCATCTCAATAAGTGGAGGTGCCTCAGCCCACTGACAGGGAATATACACCACCTGAAGGACACCACCCCTAGGGGGCAGCTTCCTAGTGGAGCACCGCATTATCAAGTTCCTCCAAGACTTCAGGCTACTAAAGGCTAAGAGGTGAGTTATTGGGAACCTAGAGACAATATTAGTCAATAGAGGAAATCTGCAATATCACAGATTTTCAATATTAGGGGGTAGATACCTGAGCAATATGAGAAAACAAGGGAAGAAAATGTCCCAAACAAATCTAGATGGTATAGCAATAAAATCAATGACATCATGGCAGAAGAAACATCAGAAAGGGAGTTCAGAATGTACATAATTAAAATGATCAGGAAAGCAAATGAGGAGATGAAAGAGCAAATGCAGGCATTGAAAGATTGTAGCAATTGACAGTTAAAAGAGCAAATACAAGCAAAATATTATTTCAATAAATGATAAAGAGTTAGAGATATTGAAAAAAACAATCAAAAATCCTTGAAATGATGGAAACAATAAACCAAATTTAAAATGCCATAGAAAGCATAACCAATAGGATAGAACACCTGAAAGACAGAAATTCAGATAAAGAAAACAAAATATTTAACTTTAAAAACGAAGTTGAACAAACAGAGACGATGGTAAGAAATCATGAACAGAATCTCCAAGAACTATGGAATATCATGAAAAGGCCAAATTTAAGAATTATTGGGATTCAGGAAGGCTTAGAGAAACAAATCAAAGGAATGAACAATCTATTCAATGAAATAATATCAGACAATTTGCCAAATCTGAAGAATGAAATGGAAAATCAAGTACAAGAGTCTTATAGGACTCCAAATGCACAAAATTACAATAGTTCCACACCAAGGCACATTATAAGGAAAATACCTAACATACAAAATAAAGACAGAATTTTAAAGTCCATGACAGAAATGAATCAAATTACATTCAGGGGGAAATCAATAAGAATATCAGTAGATTTTTCAATCCAGATCCTAAAAGCTAGAAGGGCCTGGAACAACATTTACGAAGCCCTGAAAGAAAACGGATGTCAACCAAGAATCTCAAACCCAGCAAAACTTACATTCAGATTTGATGATGAAATAAAATCCTTCCATGATAAACAAAAGCTAAAATAATTTACAAAAGGAAAGCAGGCATTACAGAACATTCTCAGCAAAATATTAAATGAGGAGAGATGAAAAACAATGATGTCAATCAGCAAAGGGAGTAACTACCCTAAAGGAACACTCAAATAAAGGAGAAACCAAGTCAAGTAAAAAAAATTGAGCCAAATGATCAGGAATACAAATCATATCTCAAAAATAATCCGAATGTAAATTTTCTGAACTCTTAAATCAAAAGACTTAGTTAGCTGATTGAATTAAAACGAAAGTTCCAACAATTTGCTGCCTGCAAGAGACTCATCCCCACAGGCTAAAGGTGAAATGATAGGGAAAAAAACATACTATGCACATGGACACAGCAAAAAAAGCCAGAGTATCCATCCTCATAGCAGATAATGTGGAATTCAAGCCAAAGGTAGTCACAAGGAATAAAGAAGGACATTTCAAACTGGTTAAGGGAAGCATATATCAGCAAGACATAACAATCATAAATGTCTATGCCCCAAACTGACTCATCCATATGTGTCAAACAAATCCTTCTCAATTCCAGGAATCAAATAGACAACAACACAAAAATACTAGGAGGATTTAACACACATCTCTCATGACTGAACAGATCCTCCAAACAATAACTGAACACAGAAACCATAGATCCTAAATAACACAATCAATAATTTAGACTTAACAGACAATTTTAGAATATACCTTTCAACAAAGAGTGAATAAACTTTCTACTTAACAGCACATGGATCCTTCTGTAAAATACAGCATATTTTATGCCACAAAGCTAATGTTAGCAAGTACAAGAAGATAGACATACTACTTTGAATTCTATCAGATCATAATGCATTGAAATTAGAAATAAATGGCAGAGTAAAAAACAGAAAAAACTCCAACACCTGGAGATTAAATAGTATGCTATTGTATGATGAATGGATAACAGAAGACATCAGGAAGGAAATTAAAAATTCTCAGAGGTAAATGACAACAGAGAACCATCATGTCAAAATTTCTAGGACACTATGAAAGCTGAGGAAAATTTATTTCATGGACTACATTCAATAAAGAAGAAGAAGAAAAAATCAACGAATAAACAACCTAACACTACATCTCAAAGACCTAGGAAAAGAAGAACAGAGCAACACCAAAAGTAGTAGAAGAAGGATATAGTTAAAATCAGAGCTGAGATCAATGAAATTAAAACAAAAAAAATTGAAAAAATTGACAAAAGGAATAGTTGGTTCTTTGAAAAAAATAACAAAATTGATAAACCCATAACCACACTAACAAAGAGAAGGAGAGAGAACACCCAAATTACTAAAATTCAGAAAGAACAAGGAAATATCACAACAGACATGATTGAAATAGAAAACATAAGTAGAAGCTATTTTGAAAATCTATACTCCAACAAAATAGAAAATCTTGAAGACATCAACACGTTTCTAGAAGCATATGAATTACCTAAACTGAAACAGGAGGAAATAACAATTTAAATAGATGAATTTCAAGTATTGAAATAGAAGAAGTAATCAAAAGCCTACCAACAAAGAAAACTCCAGGACTAGATGAGTTCTCAGTCGAGTTCTACAAAACCTTTAAAGAAGAGCTCATTCTAATACTTCTCAAAGTATTTCATGAAATAGAAGAGGAGGGAACCCTCCCAAACTCATTCTATGAAGCCAGTATAACCCTGATACCTAAAAGAGACAGAGACACATCGAGGAAAAATAATTTCAGTCCAATATCCTTAATGAATATTGATGAAAATATTCTCAGCAAAATATTAGCAAATTGCACACAAAAATATATCAAAAAGATAGTGTACACGATCAAGTTGGTTTTATCCCAGGGATGCAAGGTTGGTTCAAGATCCAGAAATCAATAAATGTCATTCACCATATTATATGGTGAATCACATGATTATTTTGATAGATGCAGAAAAAGCATTTGATAAAATATAGCATCCCTTCATGCCCAAAACACTGGAAAAAAGTAGAAATAGTGGGACAATTCCTTAACATTGTAAAGGCCATCTCTGCTAAGCCCATAGCCAATATCATTTTAAATGGTGAAAAACTAACTAAAAGCATTCCCCCTAAAAACTGGAACAAGGCAGGGATGACACCTTTCACCGATTTTATTCAACATTGTGATCGAAACTCTAGCCAGAGCAATTAGACAGACAAAGTAAATTAAAGGAATACAAATAGGAAAAGAAGAACTCAAACTATCCCTATTTGCTGAAAACATGATTATATATTTACAGGAAACAAAATTCCAACAGAAAACCCTTAGAATTCATAAGTGAATTCAGTAAAGTAGCAGGATATAAGGTCAATTCTCATAAATCCAATGCATTTTTATACATAAGTGATGAATCTTCAGACAGAGAAGTTAAGAAAACTACCCCATTCACAATATCTTAGAAAAAAATAAAATACTTGGAAATCAATCTAAAAAAAGAGGTAGAAGATCTCTACAAGGAAAACTACAAAATATTCAAGAAAAAAATTGCGGAAGATATTAGAAGATGGAAAGTCTCCCACGTTCTTGGATAGGCAGAACTTATATTGTCAAAATGGCCACACTACCGAAAGTACTATAAAGATTCATTGAAATTCCAATTAAAATCCCAATGACATACCTTACAGAAATAGAGCAATCTATCATGAAATTCATCTGGAAGAAGAAGCGACACAGAACAGCTAAAGCAATCCTTAGCAGGAAGAGTGAATCAGAGGGTATTGCAATACCAGAACTTCAACTATACTACAAAGCAATAGTAACAAAAACAGCATGGGATTGGCAAGAAAATAGACAGACAGATCAATGGTACAGAATAGAGGACACAGACACAAACCCAAACAAATAGAATTTTCTAATACTAGACAAAGGTGACAAAAATATGCAATTGAGAAAAGATAGCCTCTTCAACAAATGGTGCTGGGAAAACTGGAAATCCAAATGCAACAGAATGAAACTAAACCCCTATCTCTCACTTTGTGCAAAATTCAACTCACAAAGAATCAAGTACCTTGGAATCATACCAGAGACCCTGCAGCTTATAGACAAAAAAGTAGGTTCAAATCTTCAACATGTCAGCTTAGGGTCAGAATTCCTTTACAGGATTCCCATGGCAAAAGAAATAAAAGCAAGAATCAATAACTGGGATAGATTCAAACTAAAAAGCTTTCTCTCAGCAAAGGAAACTATCAGCAATGTTAAGAGAGAACCTATAGAGGGGAGAAAATCTTTGCCATCATACTTCAGATAGAGCACTAATTTCTAGAATATTTATAGAACTCAAAAAATCCTACGCCAAGAACACAAATAACCCAATCAACAAATGGACTAAGGAAATGAACAGACACTTCACAGAAGAAGATCTGCAAGCAATCAACAAACATATGAAAAAATGTTCAACATCTCTAGTAATAAGAGAATTGCAAATCAAAACTACCCTAAGATTCCATCTCACCCCAATAAGAATGGCGATTATCATGAACACAAGCAACAATAGGTGTTGCCGAGGATGTGGTGAAAAAGGTACACTCATACATTGCTGGTGGTGTTGCAAATTAGTGCAGCCACTCTGGACAGCAGTGTGGAGATTCCTTAGAAAACTTAGAATAGAAACACCATTTTACCCAGCTGTTCCACTCCTTGGCCTATACCCAAAGGACTTAAAATCAGCTTACTACAGAGATACAGCCACAATAATGTTCATAGCTGCTCAGTTCACAATAGCCAAATTGTGGAACCTACCTTGATGCCCTTCAATTGAAGAATGGATAAAGAAACTGTGGTATATATATATACAATGGAATATTGCTCAGTCTTAAAGAGTAATAAAATTATGTCATTTGTAGGCAAATGGATGAAATTGGAGAATATCATGCTAAGTCAGATAAGCCAATCTCAAAAAAACCAAAGGACGAATGATTTCACAAACAAGTTGATGATGACACATCATGGGGGATGGGAGAGGGTCAAGAATGGATGAAGGATAAACTGTGTAGAGGGATAAGAGGGTTGGTAGGGATGGGGGGAAGAAAAAAGTAATAACAGAATGAATCAAACACCATTACTCAAATGTTATGCCTCTACTTCATGTACAAACACACAAGATGTATCCCATTTGTTTATAATTAAAATGAATTTAAATTAGAGACCATGACTTGAATGAAATTCACACAATGGAATCCCATATTTCAATGGCAATGAATTTCAAC